>NC_060268.1:85795225-86095225 GCF_021613505.1 Equus quagga | reverse complement strand
TTAATCTATGAATATTTGGATATTTTTTCAGCTATGTTTATGTTATTAACTTTTAGTTTAATCCCATTGTGGTCTGAAAACTTGCTTTGTATGATTTCTATTATTTTAAATTGCTAAGGTGTATTTTTTTTATCCCAAATGTTGTCTAGCTTGGTGAATGTTCCGTGTGAGCTTCAGCAGAATGCGTATTCTGCTGTCATTGGATGGAATATTCTATAAATGTCAATTAGATCAAGTTGATTGATAGCGCTGTTCAGGTCAGCTCTATCCTTACTGATGTTCTGCCTGCTTGATTTATCAATTACTGAAAGAGGGATGTTGAAGTTTCTAACTGTAATAGCGGATTTGTCTATTTCTTCATGTAATTCTATCAGTTTTGCCTCACATGTTTTGATGTTCTGTTGTTAGTAGCATACACATTTAGGATTGTTATATCTTCTTTTGGAAAATTGGCCTATCATTGATGATATCATTATATAATGTTCTTCTTTATCCCTGATAATTTGCATTGCTCTGAAGTCAGCTTTGTTTGAAATGAATATAGCTACCCTAGCTTTCTTTTGATTACACATTGGCATGGTATATCTTTCTCCATCTCTTTATTTCAACCTATCTTTGTCTTTATATTTAAAGTTGTTTTCTCATGAAAAACATAGAGTTGAGTCTTGTATTTTTATACTTGGATTAATATCTACCATGTTTGTCACTGTTTTCTATTTCTTGCATTTGTTCTTTTTCTCTTTGTTTTTGTCTTCTATGGTTTTAATTGAGCATTTTATATGATTCCATTCTATCTTCTCTCTTAGTAAATCACTTAGAATTCTTTAGAAAAACTTTTTAGTTGTTGCCCTAGAGTTTGCAATATACGTTTTAAACGAACCTAAGTCGACTTTTAAATAACACTGTGCTACCTAATGAGAAGTACATTTACATTATAACAGGGTATCCCAAATTCCTCCCTCCCACCCCTTATAACGTTGCTATCATTCATTTCCCTTATCCATGTGATATGACCATTGAATACATTGTTACTACTACCACTTTAAGCAAACAGTTATGGGTCAATTAAGAATTTTTAAAAATATTATTTTTTCATCATTCATTCCTCCTCCAATGCTCTCCTTTCTTTATTTAGATCCAAGTTTCTGACCTATATCGTTTTCCTTCTTCCCAAAGAACATCTTTTATCATTCTTTTCATGTCTGCTGGCAATAAATTGCCTCAGTTTTGTTTTCCTGAAAAAATATTTATTTCTCCTTCATTTTTGAAAAATAATCTTACTTGATATATAATTTTAAGTTACTGGGTTTTTCATTGAACACTAAATATTTCACTCTATTCTTTTTTATATGGTTTCTGATGAGAATTCTACCGTTATTCTTACCTTTTTCCCTCTGTAAGTAAGGTATTTTTTTCCTATCTTCCTTCAAGATAGTCTCTTGCTCTTTGGTTTTCTGCAGCTTTAATATGAAATGGCTGGCTGTATGTTGTTTGTTTGCTGGTTTGGTTTGGGGTACTTATTCTGCTTTGTGTTTGAGCTTCTTGCATGTATGGTTTGGTATCTGTCATTAATTTTGGAAAGTTCTCAGTCATTACTACTTCAATTATTCAATTATTACTTATACTCTGTTCCCTCTTTCTTCTCCTCTGATACACCAATTACACATATGTTATACCCACAGTTCTTGGATGTTTTATTCTGTTTATTTATTTATTCTTCATTTCCCTCTCTGCATTTCATTTTGGAAAGCTTCTGTTGACGATATTCACATTCACTAATTCTTTCCTCGGCTGTGCCTAGTCTGCTGATAAGCCCATCAAATACATTATTGATTTCTGTTATACATTTAAAAAAAAAATTTCTAGCATTTCCTTCTGATTCTTTCTTAGAATTTTTATCTTTCTGCTTACATTTTACACGTTTTCATGTTGTCTATTTTTTCTATTACAACCCCTGTCATACGAAACATGTTTTTAAAAAATTTCCAGTCTGATAATTCCAACATTTGGGTCATATCTGAGTGTGGTTTTGATAATTGCTTTGTCTCTTCAGATTGTGTCTTTTCTTGCCTTTTAACATGCCTTGTCAGTTTTTGGTAAAAGCTGAACATCATGTACTTGATAGTGGAAAATGAGGTAAATAGACTTTTAGTGTATGGTTTTATGCTAGTTTGACTGGCCATTGGGCTATGTTTAACATTTGGTATAGCCACAGGTGCCACAGGCTTCAAATTTCTCTAGTGTCCTTGTTTCAACTCCCTTGTTGACTTTGGACTTCCTTAATGATTGCTGCTCAGAGAGAGTCTGAGTCATGCATCTCTCTCAGGTTTAATCCGCTGTCATTATAAGGTAACTCTGCTGTTTTGGTACTAAGGTTTTGTGTCGGGGAAGAATTATCTAATTTTATTATTAAATCTCATTATTTTAGTGAGAAGAGCTGTACATATTAATACGGTGGAAAGTAGAATGAAATTTATTATCGAGTAAAATAAAAAAGAAGGTAAGTTGCAGAAGAGTGTGTATGGTAGGCTAACTTGTTTTTGAGATATAGAAATTGACATATAACATTGTACAAGTTTAAGGTGTACAATGTGTTAATTTGATACATTTGTATGTTGCAAAATGATTACCACAATAGTGTTAGCTAACACCTTTATCATGTCACATAATTATCATTTCTTGTTTGTGTAGAAAACATTTAAGATCTAGTCTCTTAGCAACTTTGAAGTATATAATACAGTATTGTTGACTATAATCACTATGCCATGCACTAGATCTCCAGAATTTACCCATCTTCTGTTTGCAAGTGTTTACTTTTTGACCAGTATCTTCCCAATTCCCCCACCCTCCAGCCTCTGGTAACCACCATTCTATCAATCTACTCTGTTTCTATGAGTTCAGCTTTTTCTGATTCCATATATAAGTGAGATCATACGGTATTTGTCTTTCTCTGTCTGACTTATCTCACTTAGCATAATGCCCTGAAGATATATCCATGTTGTCACAAGTCACAGGATTTCTTTCTTTCTCATGGCTGATATACGTAATATATGTAATATTATATGTATTTTATATATTACACATATATATGTATATATACACATGTATATAATATATATAACATATGTATTATATGTAATATTATATGTGAGTATATATATATACATCACATCTTCTTTATCTATTCACCCATGGACAGACACTGAGGTTGTTTTCATATCTTGGCTATTATGAATAATGCTGCAATAAACATGAGAGTGCAAATATCTTTTTGATATTCTGTTTTCACCATGTTTAAGAAAAATGGGTACATCTTTATAAATACATTTGCTTATATTTTCCGAAAGAATTAGTGAAAAGACAGACCTAAACCTAAATAAAATAGTCTCCTCCCCAGGGAGGCAGAGGACAAGGTAGAAGGGGCAGGGTGGAAGTGAAGCTTTTGTAAAGACCCCTTATTATACAGTTTGATACTGGATAAATATTTTATATACTTTTAAAAGTTGAAGCTAACAAAAAGAAGAGGAAAAAGAAATTTATAAATTTGAAAACAAGCTTAAATGAGTGAATAGAACTCTATATAAGAAGATAGCATAACTACACGGACAAAATAACTATTTCAAATGAATTTAATCACAATATTTCACCTGTGCATGCCTAGCAGGATATATTCTAAAGGAAAAAAACTACAAATAATTCTTAAACTTTATTCAGCATTATTATTATTAGTGGTAATATTTGCATTCTTATTTTGAAACTATTATAGTTATATTATAAGTTGACACAAATAAGTAATTTTGTTACTAATAGGAACCAAGAATTTTTGTGTAAAAACAAAAAGGAATACAAGTTTCAAATCAAAGTAGTTTAGTAAACTTAATTTTGAAATGGAATCATCAATATAAATTTATTACTGTGTGTCCTCTTAAAAGATATTTCTTACTTCTGTTCACTGAGAAGACCTAGAAGCAAAGATACACAGAACCTGTGTGCAGTTGGATTGTGGTCCTAAATACCATTTCCTACCAGAAAGGAGCCAGAGTCCTTGGAGAAATGTGTGCTTTCACATCTGGGACGGGAAATGTAAGAGAAGGGTCTTGGAAATTCTGTGGGCCAGAATGCAAGGAAGCTGTCGGAGGCTGATCATGAACTGTTATCAAAAGAATGCAGGAAAGGGGCTGGCCCCGTGGCCGAGTGGTTAAGTTCTCGCGCTCCGCTGCAGGCGGACCAGTGTTTCGTCAGTTCGAATCCTGGGTGCGGACATGGCACTGCTCATTGGGCCATGCTGGGGCAGTGTCCCACATACCACAACTAGAAGGACCCACAACGAAGAATGTACAACTATGTGCCGAGGGGCTTTGGGGAGAAAAAGGAAAAAAATAAAATCTTTAAAAAAAAAAAAAAAAGAATGCAGGAAAATTCCAGTCCAAACAAGATGGTGTAGACCCATTTCTTCCTGCTCCTCTTTGCTAAGTACAACTATAAACACTGGAAATAACACAAGAGACAATCAAAGGAGAACTCTAAACAGTGGTGAAAGAACTGGTTTGAGACTCCAAGACTAGAGGAACAATATAGTTGCAGGAGATCTTACATTTCTCCACTCAAAAGAAGAAGGCTACTGAGACCCAGTATTTCCCTACTCTCAACATAGCAACAGATGGCAGCCCAGGTAGTCTCATTCCTCCCCAGGATCCATTTGCAGCACCTCTGACATCAGATGAGACCAACACTGGAGACCTTTCAGTAAGCTGTCAGGGGAAGCACTCTCCTTTCCCATGGGTCTGAGACTCCTCTTTCCTGCTAAGAGATACTGAGGGAGGTAGAGGAGATTGACAAGAGGAACTCATCTAGCAGTTCTGTATGGAAGCCTATTTATCCACATGGACCCAAGACTCTCTTCCTTCATCCAGAGCCATGGGGACAGGCTGTGGAAGAGGTGGGAGGTATCAGTCATGATGATGGCCTTACCTGTGGAAACCTCTTTTACTTCCTTAAGAAGCACCAAGAGGGACCAGAGGGAGCCCTAGAAACACCAGATAAACCAAGTAGACCAAAATAACACAGCATAGTCTGAAAATTAAACCATCATTGGAAGCACAGCCCACAAATTTGGCCAAGACCTGAGCGCTAAACCTAAACACGGTGACTGCCAGTTAAAATAAATGATTTAAAGAGAGCCCTGTGTCTCCTAACATAGCAGACCAAATGTCCAGAATACAATAGAAAACTACTCATTATGCAAGAACCAAGGAAATCACAACTGGAACACGAAAAGATAATTGACTGACACCACACTGAAATAAATCAGATGTTGGAATTATTAGGCAAGTGTTTTAAAGAAGCCATCATAAAAATGCTTCAACAATCAATTATAAATTCTATCGGAACAAGTTAAAGAATAGACAATATCATCAGAGAAATAGATATTATAGAAAAGAATAAAATGGAAATTATAGAACCAAAAAATACGGTAGCATAAATAAAAACTTGCTCAATAGCTCAATAGCTGATGACGGAGGATACAATCAGTAAACTTGAGAATTTTTCTGTAGGTTCAACAAATCTGAACAGTAGAGAAAACGGACTGAAAAAAAACAGGAATAAAGTCTCAGGGACCTGTGATATTATAGTAAAAGATCTAACATTCATGTGATCTGAGTCCCAGAAGGAGAAGAGAAAGGGTGAGGCTGAAAAATTCTTCAAATAAATAATGGCTGAAAATTTGCCAAATTTTCCAAAAGACATAAACAGATTCAAGAATCTGAGCAACTCTCAAACAAGATAAAGCAAAAGAAATGCTCTCCAAGACACATCATAGCCAAACGTCAGAAACACCACAAAGAAAAAAATCTTGAAAACAGTGAGAGAGTCAGAGCTTTTTGCCTACAGGAGAAAAAACTATTCAAATGACATGGAGGCCAGAAGGAGTGGCACAACGGTTTTCAAGGGCTTAAAGAAAAGAACTGTCAACTGTGAATATTATAGCCAGTGAAACTATCCTTCAGAAATTCGACCAGAAAGGAAACGATAAAAGAAAGAATCTTGGAGCATCATAAAGAAAAAAGCAATAATAGAAAGAGCAGAAACATGAGGATTGTTTTCCTATATGAAAATGATTATTTTCTTCATGAGTTTTCTAAATCCTATTTTGTGATTGAAACAAAAATTATAACACCATCTAATACTCAAGATAGTGATATTTAGAAGTGGGGAAGATAACAGGACCTAAATAAGAGTGAAGTATATTGGTAAAATATTGACACTAGCAGATTGTTACACATGGTTATTGTGACATCCAGAGCAGCCTCTACAGAAACTATGCAAAGAGATACACCCAAAGCACTATTAATAAATCAAGGTTTTCAAGCAACAGCAGAAAGAAAACAAAGAGAAATAGGAGGAAACAAACAGAAAATAAGTTATAAAATGGCAGACAAATACTAACATATCATTAATTACCTTAAATATAAATAGTCTAAATACACCAATCAAAAGACAGAGTTTAGCAAAATGGATTTAAAAAACAAAGGACTGAACTATATGAAAGAGGCATCACAATCAAATGCAATATGTAAACCATGTTTTAATTCAGATATAAACAAGCCAATTAACACAGATACCTTTGAGGTTAATCAGGAGAATTTGAACAAGGACCATGAATTAAATATTAAGGAATTATTTTTATTTTTGATAATTATGCCATGGTACACAGTTATGATTTTTAAAAGTCCATATATACTTATTGAATTATGGAAGGATAAAATAATATATCTGACATTTAAAAAAAAACTCCAGAAAAAACTGTCACCAGGATAGATGAAACAAGATTGTTACAATATTGACAATTACTGAAGTTGTGTGATGGGCACATAGGATTTATTGCCCTGTTCTCTCTACTTCTGTGCCATCTTGAAAATTCCAATAATAAAACCTTCTCAGTTATACACCTTTTGTAGGAAATAAGGTAGAAAAAATGTACATTCACAGATGGATAGATTGACGGAGAGAAGCTCACATATGAAAAAAAATTTTTTTTTTTTGGCTAGGAAAAATTCACCTTGTGAATTGTGTTGCCAATCTTCCCTTTTCTTTTTTTTTTTTTTTTTGTTCTCCCCAAAGCCCCAGTACATAGTTGTATATTTTAGTTGTAAGTCCCTCTAGTTCTTCTCTGTGAGCCACTGCCACAGCATGGCTACTGACAGATGATTGGTGTGGTTCCATGCCTGGGATCTGAACCTGGGCCACTGAAATAGAGCATGCTGAACTTTAACCACTAGGCCATTGGGGCTGGCTTGAAAAAAAAATTTTTTTTTTTTGAAGATAATCTCTATGTCTTGAATTTGAGCCAAAAGCAGACCAATTTATCCTAGCCACCAAGAGTTAGTTGACCAAGAGTTCAGAGCCACATGAGTATATTGTTATTCTTCTTAATAGACACTTTTCAATATACTTACAATAAAAAGTAACCAACTGTGTTTCTCAGCAGAAGAGCCAAACCAAGTGAAAAAACAGAGGAACAGATGGTTTTTTTCTTTTTCTCCCTGGATCCTTCCATTACTAGCGTCTCTCTCTCTCTCTCTTTTTTTATTTTATTTTTTTTTCCTTTTTCTCCCCAGAGCCCCCTAGTACATAGTTGTATATTCTTCATTGTGGGTCCTTCTAGTTGTGGCATGTGGGATGCTGCCTCAGCGTGGCTTGATGAGCAGTGCCATGTCCGCACCCAGGATTCGAACCAACGAAATACTGGGCAGCCTGCAGTGGAGCGCGTGAACTTAACCACTCAGCTGTGGGGCCAGCCCCTCTCTCTCTCTTTTTTTAAGTAATTCTATTGGGATTATAATGGTTTATAACATTGTGTAATTTCAGCTGTACATTACTGTTTATCAATTCCTGAATACACTTCATCGTGCTCACCATCAGTAGTCTAATTTCTATCCATCACCATACATATGTGCCCCTTTGTCCCTTTTGCCCACCCCCCAACCCCCTTCCCGTCTGTAACCACTAATCTGTTTTCTTTATCCATGTATTTGTTTATCTTCCACATATGACTGAAATCATGCAATATTTGCCTTTCTGTATCTGGCTTATTTCACTTAATATCACACCCTCCGGGTCCATTCATGTTCGTGCAAATGGGACAATTTTGTCCTTTTTTATGGCTGAGTAGTATTCCATTGTAAACATCCATGTAAACATCTTCTTTATCCATTCATCTTCAGAAGGGCACTTGGGTTGTTTCCAGATCCTGGCTATTGTGAATTGTGCTTCAATGAACATAGGGGGTGCATAAATCTCTTTGGATCATTGATTTCAAGTTCTTTGGATAAATACCCAGTAGTGGGATAGCTGGATTGTATGGTATTTCTATTTTTAATTTTTTGAGAAATCTCCATACTGATCTACATGGTGGCTGCACCAGTTTGCATTCCCACCAGCAGTGTATGAGCGTTCTCTTTTCTCTACATCCTTTCCAACATTTGTTATTTTTTGTATTGGTAATTATAGCCACTCTGATGTGTGTGAGGTGATATCTCATTGTAGTTTTAATTTGCATTTCCCTAATAGTTAGGGATGTTGATCATCTTTTCATGTGTCTGTTGGCCATCAATATATCTTCCTTGGAAAAATGCTCTTCATTTCCTCTGCTCATTTTTTGACTGAGCTGTTTGTTTGTTGAATTGTATGAGTTCTTTATATATTCTGGGGATCAACCCCTTGTCTGATAAATGACTTGCAAATATTTTCTCCCAGTTGGTGTGTTGTCTTTCTATTTTGTTCATGATTAATGGATCAAAATTGAAAGCCCAGAAATAAAATCACACATCTGTGGACAGCTAATCTTTGACAAAGGAGCCAAGAACATACAATGGAGAATGGAAAGTCTTCAATAAATAGTGTCAGGAAAACTGGACAGCCACATGCCAAAGAATGAAAGTAGACCATTATCTTACACCATACACAAAAATTAACTCAAAGTGGATTAAATATTTGAATGCAAGACCTGAAACCATGAAACTCCTAGAAGAAAATGTAGGCAGTACACTCTTTGACATTGGTCTTAGCAACATCTTTCCAAATACCATGTCTACTTGGGCAAGGGAAACAAAAGGAAAAGTTAACAAATAGGACTACATCAGACTAAAAAGCTTCTGAAAAGCAAAGATTTTTTAATTAAAGGAAACACGAGAAACTCACAACAGTGGTTGCCCTTGAATTTCATAATCATGAATGATCGCTTTATTTTTGAAAATAATAACAAGTAATGTTTGGGTTCTTAAACCATAGACTTTCAAAAATTTCATTTATATATCTATTTTAATCCAATAAAAACTATTTCAAATTTAAGAGAAGCCCATTTAGACTCTCAAACTTACTCTCTTGGTCACAAAACCCCAACTGTTTTTTTTGATGATTCGTATGAATCAACAAAGTTGACCAAACACAGAAGAGAATTGCTCAGTCTCCCTTTTCCTTCTTGTTAATTAAATGCTTTGTGCTTGCTGTGGAAAAGGGAGGTGAGGGCATTTTACAATTCTAATTAAGTGCACAGGCAGAATCACACTAGCTGAAAGTGGCGAGTCACGGAATTATTTGCATCATTGGTCCACAGGACAGCTCTGGCCAACGGGTGAGGATGGACAGAGTTTAAGCCTCTCACTCAAGAGCCTTCTCTTAGTCCTTGCCACAAAGCAGACATTCGTGAAAACCCTCCATCCTTTCCAGCGTTGTCCTCACTGTCCCTGGCCTCTATATATTCCTCAGATGTATTTCTTATGGTTCTTAGTCCTCCTTGGCTATTCTGAGATCCAATAACTTTTTAGTATGTGTGGCTCAAAGCAAAACAGCAGAGACAGAAAGACAAGCAAGAAAGCATCAGCATTTCTTTGCTAGAATACTAAATCCTTTTCCTTAAATCATTGTTAGGACCTTCAGAAATGCAAGGTCACCTGGTGGCTTCAAAGATTACCATTCAGAGAGGGCTCATATTGTGTAATCCTCAGACACTGGGGCCACCCAGAGTTTCTTATTTTCTCCTTGTTTGGGGGTGTGAGTTATGCGTGTTTCAGGGTATGAGTGCTCAAACACTTGTGCTGGATGCTGAAACACACAGATGGCCTTGGCCTTAAACATTCAGCTCTGTCTGCTCCACACCCTGATATTAAAACAAATGTCTTTTGGACTAAGATCTTATTCCCTAGACTCCTAGTTGAACAAGATTTTGAGCTTGTGAATTCAGCATACTCTAAACACTGAAAAAGATTAAAACAATCAAATCAACCAGGTATTCATGGTTCTGAGTGTCATGTTAAACCTTTAAAATGTAAAAAGTGAACCATGCAAAAGTCTGGGTCATGGAGGCCAGCCTGTGGATGCTGCAGCCTGCAATTGTGAACTGACAAAGAGTGTTTGGAGCTCTGTCAAGGGTACTTCATGGAGAGAGAGGGATGGGAGACAAGCCACCAGCAGCATGCGGACTTAAGTTAAATGGTGCTTTTAGCAATTTAGCATTTTGTTATAAATATTTACGTATATTTTCTCATTTTATCTTTACCATAATTCTCCCCATGGATAAATAAGACAAAGATGTATTAGGCAGTTTGTCTAAGGTTGGCTAATTATTTCACTGATTCATTTATTTATTCACTTATTAATGCATTCATCATTCACTACAGTCTTATTTTGTGCTGGTTACCGTACTACATCCCTGGGATGTATTTATTAGAAAAGCAAGCTTGGCTCTTCCTCTCGTGAAATTCATACACTAATGGAGAAGATTGGTGTAAATCAGGTGTATAAATAGATCACACCAATATTTGAATAATAACAGACTGAGATCATTACCATAAAGGAGTGGGATATGTTTTTGGAGAGCATATCACATAAGAATATGACTTAGACTCATCAGGTCATTGAGAAAGTGACAACGAACCTGAGATATGAAGGGTGACAAGAGTCAGCCAGGCCAGGAGGGTTGAGCGGGGGAAGATCATTCCAGAAAGAAGGTCTGGCACATGAAAAGTCCCCAGAGCTAGAGGGATTATGGCATTTCTAAAACACTGAAACAAGGCCAGTGTGGCTGAGGTCAGAGAGCAACTCGAAGAGTGAAGCAAGAGGAGAATGGAGAAATGGGCAAGTTGCAGGTCATGCAGGGGCATCTTAAAAAGTTTGTCATGACTCTCAGAGCAGATGGAAATTCTATAAAGATCTCTTGGCTGCCAGATGGACAATGGCTTGAAGGCAATATCCGTTATCATTATCAGCTGTTTAAGCAAAAGTAGCTGATAGCTTCCACTGGGTTATTTTGGCAGTGCAGATGGAGAGGTCTGGATGGATTTCAAGATTGTTTAGGAGATAAAATCAACAGCACATAGTGATGAATTTGGTATCAGTGTTGAAGAAAATAAAAATAACAAAGATGATTCCTAGTTTTCTGTCCTACACAATGGAATAGATTCAAGTGTCATTCATAGAAATAACACCAGAAGAGGACTGGGTTGGGAAAGAGAGAGATTCAAAGCTTAGTCCTGGTTTTGGACATGGTAAGATCCATGTGACATGCAGGCCTCCAAATGGAGATTTTAGTTGAATGGCTAGTTGAATACATGGGTGTGAAGTTCAGAGAAGAGGGTGTTGATGAAAAACAAACATCTGTGAGTCATCAGCATTTAGATGGGACCCGAAGCTATGCATGTGGATACAACTGTCTCAGAGAGTGGTCATGAGGAAAAACGGGACCTCAGACACATTGGAGGGACTCCGTCAGGTGGGCTAAGTGCAGAAGGTTGAGCTTGCAAAGGCTGCTGAGAAAGAGAAGCCAGAGGATAAAAGAAAACAGGGAAAATGTTGTGCCCTGGAAGCCAAGGAAAGTATTTCCAGAAGGAGAGTGAACAGTGTCAAATGCTTTGGTCACTAAGATGAGGACTGAAAAGGTCCCATTAGGTGTGGTGATGTTGTCCTCAGCCTCTCAACTGAGACTCTCCTTTCAAAAGAAAATGTCCACACATTCCCCATGTCCCTCAAAAGACTGCTCTATTTCTCTTTCTCTTCCTGCACAATCAAATTTCTTGAAAAAATTTTCTGTGTTTGCTTCCTCTCTCTCCATTTCTCCTGTTCTCTCTGACCCATCCATCCTCTCAAACCCCCGTCAATGGGGTTAGCGCCTTTATAAGAAGAGGTCAGAGAACTAACTAGCTCTCTTTCTGCCATGTGAGGATACAGCAAGAAGACAGCTGTCTGTAAACCAGGCAGAGTTTCTTCCCCGTCACGCCATCAGACAGTTCTCCTGTTTCTTGCTATGCCTTTTGCATTCTACATTATGGTGGTGTTTTGCATAGAAATATTTTAACTTACATTTAAATTCATAAATATTTTTATTTTTATATCTGCATTGGACCTTCTACATAAGACTTTCAAACCCCCAATTTATAAAAAATTTCACTAATATTTATTTTAATCATTTTATAATTTATATTTGATTCATCAGTAATTAAGTTCAATATAAAGTATGAGATAAAGTTTAACTTCGTTTGCCTCTAAATTGCTAGATTGTTGTTTCAGAAACATATGCTGAATGCATTCTCCACCAGCTTGAAATTGGATCTCTACTGCTTCTCCTTCTTCAGTGTTCTTGGAGTGAACTGTTCAGAGCTCTCCTTTTGACCCACAGGCTCGTAAAGTGGCAAATCAATGAGGATTGGAAAGGCAAAACTGTAGAATATTGAAAAAATCAACTATCTTGAACATAACGTTCAGAACATAGAAAATATTATACTTCTGGTGTTTTCTTCTCTTGACAAAAATAATAATAGAAAGAAATGGCCTAAAAATGAATTACGTCCTATAGCGATGACAAGAGCAAGGCGCATGCACACATACAAGACAGACAGCTCTGTAAACCAGTAACAGAGTGCTCACCAAGAACCCAGCCATACTGACACCCTGCTCTTGGACTTCCTGTGAGAAATAAATGTTTGCTGTTTAAGGCACCCAGTCTGGCTAATTTGTTATAGCAGCCTGAGCTGACTAAGATAGAGTATTTACATATGAATTTATAAATTGCTACAAATATGCAAATTGCTAAGTGAACAAAAGAGAAGGTGTTTCTTACTAGGCCTGGATGACAAGGACAAGAGCTGACAACAGTTGAGCTGTCTCTTGCAGAGAAGCAAGAATTTTCCAGGTGGAGAGGGCAGGAAATGTGCAGAAAGTACAGCAATGACAGCATGAAGAGTGACATGGGAGCCCCACGAGGGACCACCCACTTAGGAATGAGCCACGGTTTGTTGGGACTGGAAGAGGCCAAGAGGATAAGGCAGCCTCACGTGGAGACGCATAGTTGGCACCACAGTGGAGGGCTCCATATACTGAGCTAAGGAGTTTAGTCTTCATCTGAGTGACCTCTAGGAATGCCAAAGCAGAAGTGAGGTAGGATCAGAACTGTGGTTTTGATAGACCACCCAGATGGCTTGGAGAAGGCAATGTGGCAGGAAGCTGGAGAGAGGAATTGGTTGGGGGGCATTTTGCAACAGTACAAAGAAGAAGGCTTAAATTTAAAATAATCCAAACACTTCTTATCGACTCCATGTCTGATCCAAGACACCTTGATTCTTACTTGCATTGTCATACTAGCCTCCTAATTTGAATTCCTGCTCTATCCTTGTCCTGCTACAAACTATTCTTTTTTAAAAATTTCATATTAATCATTTCTGATTGAATGTATACAAATATATTTGAATTTTTCCTTGGCTTGATTGTAACATACTGATTCCCTTATTATTTAATGATGGAGAAAGTCTTTGCAGAAATTCATTCTAAATTTGTTAGAAGTCATATTGGAGCTTCTTAAAATATTTATTATTGAACACTTCAAAGACATTTTGTTGGGCACAATTCCTTTCCTTTGCTGCTTTCAGCACGGGGTGTCTAGGTGGATGAAGATGAGAGTAGATGAGAGAAGTCTATTAGTAGCCTCTTGTCGTCAAATTGTCCTCCCCTCCCCAAGTTAAAAAAAAACGTTTAAGTTAAGTTCTAGAACCTTGCTTCTCAAAGTGTCATCTGCAGAGTAACAGCATCCATATCTGCTGGGAACTTGTTAGCAACTCAGAATCTCAGGGTTCACCCCAGACTTACAGTATCAGACCCTTCATTTTAATAACATCCTCAGGTGATCCGCTCTCCCACTAAATTTTAAAAAGTGCTGATCCAGAACAGGCAGACCATGCAGCTCTCAGCTTCGGCACCTCCGCACTTCCTAGCACTTGCCGGAGACAGAGGCTTGGGGTCCATGCACCCAGTGGTAATAAGAAAAGGCACAAATCAGAAAGATTTATTTCTTTTTAGTTAAATAAAGGAACTGGCATAACTCTAAGCTCCCAAATTTTGGTAACAGTTGGTCTTGAATGAGCACAGAGACAAAAGGTAATGAGACATATAAATATAAACATAAATATAAATGAACGAATAAATAAATAAATAAATATAAATGGTTAGCTGTGCCAAACTCTATTGCTGCTGCAGACTGTCCTCCTTCCACATTGGTTCCATGATGCTCGGAGCCCTTTGGCCTTGCCACTCGTCCACCAATCTTGGCCTTGCCACCTATCCACTCACCTTTGGACTTTCCTGTTCTTTTGAATTTGAGATATCAACTTGTTCTCCTTGATGCTCACTAAGGACTTCGCTGCCACCACCTCTGTGACTCTTTCTGTTGGTAGACTTGACTAGGCTGTCTTTGCCCTGGCTTGGCCTCCAGACCCATGTTGAGGCACTGGTCATTCTCAGCCTTCCAAGTAGAGGAGACCACCATGATCTCTAGGGCTACACTCCTCGTGGTGAGGGCACTTGCAGAAATCAGCCATGGCTCCCACAGCCAAGAGCAGACAGTAGACATTTCATTCACATAAACCAGTGGCCTTTTCAAATGAAACTCTTTGACTTTTCTTGTATAAGGGTACAAGCAACGTGTCATGATGGATGAGTTTAATCAATTGACATTTAAAATTACCTTTACCAGCGTTTCTCAACTTTGGCACTATTACTATATAAATCCTGGGAAGAATATTTCCTTTTTTATGGAGGGACTTTCCTGAACATTGTATATTTGTTGGCACCTCTGGCCTCTACCTACTGCATGCCAGTAGCCTCCTCCCCAATGTTGCTACCAAAAATGCCACCAGATATTGCCAAATGTCCCCTGGAGAGACGGGCAAAGTCGCCCTTGGTTGAGAATCACTGTCTTAGATATTTATCTCTGTGTGTCAGGCTGCTGTTATTTGCAATTCTACCCTTGGGAGTAAGTAAGAATTCCTGACATCTGATCTGAGAGCTCACAGATAAAAAGCAATTTCCAGTCCTCATTGTACTTCTATTGGGGATTCCTGAGTGCATTGCAAAATAAAAACTCATCAGTTTTGTTTTGTTTTACTGCTATGCTTTAGGGAAAAAGCAAAATAATCTGGGTGTGCAAGAGTGAGATAGAAAGACGGATTTTCATAACATAATCAGAATGTGGAGAAATCACCTGCAATTAGATGGAAGAATGCCTTGTTTAACATGCACTTGGCATAACACAGCCGGCAGGTTGCAAATGATAGAATATAGATTTTCATTATCAGGTCTGCATAATGTATTTCTTGCACCTAAAGACATGGATTTTGGGGATAGTGGGAAGTATATAAATTGTTCGGTGCTGTAACTAAGCCTTAACATTTTCTACCTCAAATTTTTATTGCTATTTCCTCACTTTGAGCACATCTGCTATATTTACATTTTTTTCAATTGCTCTTTTTTTCCTAGCATGTTACTATTGCATCTCTGCCATGGGTTATCAACAGAGTATGGAAAATAATTTAATAGTCTTCACAAGGCTGGGGAGAGCAGAGATGGGGCATGTGACTGTCTTTAACCTGAGCACGCCTAATGGGATGACTGGCAAAACCGTAGAATCTATTTTCTCATTGGCTTGAAGGGATGGGAGGTGGTTGCTGCTCATTTTCTAGTTCCTACCTGATTCTTTTTTAAAATCATTCACTAAATGATCATTTTAAAGCTTTTATGTATTTTTTTTCTAATCCAGTTTAGTTTTTCCATTGTTTCGTCCGACATATTCCATTTGGTCCTTGTTTTTGCTGGTAATCTGTCTGCCTTAGTTCAAATCCTAGCTTGCCACTTAGTAGCTGAAAAATTTGACTTCTAATCACAGGTAATTATCAAAATATATAAAACTGGGGCACGGCCCAGTGGCACAGTGGTTAAGTTCGCATGTTCTACTTCGGCAGCCCGGGGTTTGCTGGTTCGGATCCCGGCTGTGGGCCTCTGCACCACTTGTCAAGCCATGCTGTGGCAGACATCCCACATATAAGGAATGATGGGCACAGATGTTAGCTCAGGGCCAGTCTTCCTCAGCAAAAAAAAAAAAAGAGGAGGATTAGCGGCAGATGTTAGCTCAGGGCTACATTCACAAAAACAAACAAAAAAAACCACCATAAAATTGGTGAGGCATGACCAGATGGCAGCATAAACTGGAGAAGATACTGGAGATTCCTGCTGTAGCACACATTAATCTTTGCATCACCAGATTATGGGAGAGGAGGAAGGGAAGTGGCCAAGGCAGAGTCAAGGGGAGATGACCCTGACTAGGGCCTGGAACAGGCAGAGTGCAAGAGAGTTTTGGGTAGCAGATTCCCCACTGCTATGGATGTACTTCAGTTTCTTAACAGCTGTAGTCTGTGTGTACCAAGCCTGATTAAGCTTCGCTTGCCTAATACGAAATGGAAACCAAAACAGTGTTTATTTGATATGGTTATTGTGGTGCTTAGCAGAGTTGCCAGTAAAGCACATAACAGGATCAGACGTCACAGAAGTGCTCAGTAAATATCAGCTAATTTTCGTCGTTACACTCTTACTCCTTCCTCATCTCTCTATGCTTTCTTGTTGCCTTATTCCACCCACGTCTACCTCGTATTTCTGGTTCTATTTCTCTATTCTTGTATTGTTGCTGTTTAGAATTTTCTCGTGTCCCAAATTTTGTTTCTATCCTTTAACATTTCCCTATTACATTTCTCCTTTCCTGTTAGCATTTTGTCCTGCATTTCACCCACACTTATGTAAGAATGAACATATCTAAATGAAATGGGGACACAAGGCACAAGGCAGTCTTTAAAATAATGAGCTTTTGCAAGTGGAAATGAATAGAGTGGGGTATTTCATCGGCGTCTTAACAAGGATTCAGTCTTTCTGCTAGGTTCTGGGTCTACGGAAACCCTGTGTATCTGTATGAAGGAGCTCTACGTGTGGGGGAAGACGACCTGAAGGAGGACATTTAAGGTTTTGTGTCGGGCCAGAAATAGAGCTATGGGCCAATAACACATGTGTCGTCAGACTCCGGTCAGATCCCAATAGAGAGGAAGGGCTCGGCGTGAAAGCTGAGGAAGTTATTTCTACAATATACTCTGTGAGACCCAGTGACAAGCAGTGAAAAACCTGAGCTCACATGACAATGTGCAACCCCAAGCTGGAGACAGGATCTGTCTCCCCACTTTGAGCAGATTCCAGCACAAATCTTGCAGTGTTGGGGTGGCAGAAGGAAGTATAACGCCACTGGAGCACCTGGAAGTTCTCACACCTATGAAACCACCAGGAGAAGGTACCTTGAGCAAAGCAGAGGTTTTCTCGTGGAGAGGCACTGAGGTCAGATACTATCTACAAGTGTTTTGTAGGAGTAGGTGTGCATGCGGAGACCAGAATAGAGGACTCTGTGGTGGATGGTTATTAGCTTCCAAAGACACTCCAGATAAAGGGGTTTGTAGTAAGTGGGGAGTCATGAAGGGTGGGGCAAACATGCAGAAGAGACCATTGGAAGCCGTGATCCAGCTGATTGCCTTTTACCACTATAGATACCTCATTTGTGTCTATAGGCAGGTTACCTGAAGTTATGGAGACAGAAACTGAAGGAAAAATAATGCTGATTCCTGTTTCTAGCTTCTTGCTCCATTCCCTAGAAATCATTATTCAACGTGTCTGGACAGAGGCATGGGAATCTGCATTTTAAACAAGTGCTCTCCCCATCCTAGATCCTTAGAATACACACAGTGGCTCCATGGACCACACAGCCTGAAACACTCGATTAGAGGCACGGGAAATGCATCCAAGGGAGAAATCGCTATTCTGAGGGAGTTTGGAAGGGAAAATATTAAAAGATGGAAAAGGGATGAGGGGGAACTTAAAATTGATTGAACTCCAAATACGGGTCAGCCAGTAGCTGTTGGAAGATTTAATCTTCCCTAACGTTTTCTGTTTACCTGGAAAATGTAAACTTTCCTGGACCCTTATTGGGTTTGGGATGGACTGATGTGATCGATCAATTTCTTTGAGTGTACGATTTGTGATTTTATGAAGCATTTTTATATTTTCTATACATTTTTGAAAAGTGTATGCAGATTGTTAAAATTTCAATTTTATCCTCCTCCTTTCTACAAGAAGAGAAAATATCAATCATTTACATCTGTTTCTTCTGATACCAGATTGTAGATGACTGTTAGGAAGATGAGGCAAGTTCATGATGTAGGCGAGGCCATGGAGTAGTGCAGAAAACACTCCACTGGGCCAGAAGTGGGAAGACCTGAATCCAGGACTCAGCTCTGCCCCTTGCTAAGCAGGATCTTGAACAAACCAGTTCTCGGCACTTAAGTTCCTTGCCAACAAAATAAGGGAAGTGTCCTAGGTAAGATTTCATGTCACTTCGAGATCTAGCATCTCATATTTCTAAGTCACTCCTTCTCTGTCTTTAAGGGCTGATGAAAAATAATCAGCTATCAAAATGCTTAGTCACGATCTTCAATTACAAGAAGAAAACCAATACTATCCTTCTAGGGGCCTGGCCCGTTTCAGGGCAGGGTGCGGGAGGAGGCAGGGGAAGAGAGGGTTGTCCTGGGGCGGGAGGGAGGCTGTCTCTCCCAGCTGCTCTTATGATGAGGAAATAATTACTTAATGGCTGGGCAATTTGTAAAGCAGCTGCCTGTGGGGCAGGGACACAGCTGTTCTCAAAAGCAAAAGAATTGGGCTTTTGCTTTTCTGTATCCCATTGTAGACCAATTAGCAATGTAGTTTTCAAATAAACGATTAACTCCTGGTAAGCAATGTTCTTTAGAATCTCTTGATGAGTAAGGGTCTGAAAGGTTGATGAAGTTTCAAAGTTCACATTTAAGAAACAAATCTTAAAAGTATGAGAATCTGACATAAATAGAAGCTCGTAGGAAACATGTACAACACCCTTACTTGACATTGCTGTAATTGACGGTCATTATTTTTACTCCCTGAGGTAAAATAAAATCAAAGAAATAACATGTCAGAGCAACCCTCCTTTTTTTGGGTCACTGGGTCTAGAACAAAAGAAGGTCCCATTCTTTGATGTCATCAGCCAGGCAAGCAGGGTGTCTGGTCAGTGCAGGAGAAGGTGATGGGGGCACGAACATTAGGTGCCCCGTCACCAAGTATTCGAGAACAGGTACATGGAGCAAGGGATTTTCACAAATTTTCTCATGTGATCTTCAGTCATTTGAGAAGGTCTCATGGTCTCCACTGTGCGGACGACAAAACCAAAGTCCAGTTGACTTACTTGCCTGTGCTCACCTAGCATTGATGTCTGGTTAAGGGAAACAGAGTTTGAGTCAGCCTGTTTGAACCCAGAATTGCCACTGTGTGATCTAGGACAAGTGGCTTAGCTAGTTGGAGCCTTAGTTTCTACTCAGCAGAGTGCCCAGCAGACTATGAGCTCGAATTCAATGGCAGTGACTATTATTAATTCTGTCTGACTTCAAAGCCCTTGCTTTTTTAACTATACTTTTTCACTCTGAAAGTAATACAGTAATACAGGTGCAGGAAAAATTTAAATAAAACAAACAAATACATCTACCTATAAGAAATCCACTTTATACTGAAAAACAGTATGTCTTAGCTTCCCTAACATTACATTTCTCTTGTTAAGAAAGGAACCTGAATCAAAAGGAGTGTAATTCTGACTCATTTCAGAGGATGGTCATCAAACAGCTTTTACTGGCTTCTCTACTCTGAGTATCATCTTGTGAGTTGTCAATGGTCCAAGCAGGACCTGTGCAGTATCTTGCGTTCTGAGAAGTTGCAGGAGTCTATTTTTCAATAAGCTCCCTCTGGAAGGAAGGAAATAATAACTTAATCTCATCATTTCTAGATTGAACAAGATCTGCTATGTTACAAATCTCCTTAGCCAATGACCAGCTCCCAAGACCCGCCTTCCTCCAGCTGTCTAAATATGTCTTATCTCCAAAACCTGTCTTGTTCCTACTTCCTCTAAGAATCCTGCCCCAAGGCCTCTAGGCCACACTGATCTCTTTCTCCTTTCCAGATTTGTAAAGCCCTGCGCATCTATGCCACACATTTGGGAACTTGTTTTGATTATCTCGATTATCTTCTGGCTCATTTTAAACCAACATTTGTTCCTTGGGATTGGGGAACAAGCTGGAAATCATTTTTTGGTCCCTGCAGAGTTCAGCATTATAAAAGAACAGTAATGGAAGAATAAATACACTCTCAATTTTCAAACTCTGGAGTTAATGTTTCTGTAGCTGGAATTGCTTCCCCCTCAAAAGCATCATTTATTAATTTAATAGAAGATACGTGAAGTCATGATGTATCATTGACAGAGAACAGGCTTAGGTTTCATCTTGGCCCTGCCAATTACTCTAAGCATGACCTCAACTTGTTTAGCTGTAAACTGGGAACAACAGTACCTACTCCAAAGGTAATGGTGAAAACTGAATTACATAATTAATGAATTAAAACATCAATTTCTGATAAATAATAAATGTCATTTTCTTATCTTGCTTTTTCCTATACTGATCATTGGTACGAGCCAGGCTCCCTTGTCAGTACTGCAGAAAGTATTCTCAAGAATAATTTATATCTTTGGCTTATCAACATGCTTGCAAAGCTGGGTTGATACTCTAGAGCTGCACCTTTTAACAAGTTTTTAACGATATCTTGGTTGCCATGACTTGTCAATAGAAATCTAAATGTGACAGAATTTAAGCATCAGGCCTTCTGGGGAGAGACACAGATACTCAATATTTCTCTTTAAGAGGATCGAATGTCACAGCTTTCCACCTGTGAAATATCTTTCTCTTGGGTGGGAATAACAGTATGGCTCAGAAAGCCAGGTAAGCGATTGCCTAAGATAAGTCAGAAATTCACAATTAAACAGATATTTAGAGAAGAATCCTGATGCTCTGAGACTATGTAAAGCAGTATTTCTCAAACTTTAGCCTGCCTCAGAATCACCTGAAGGTTTAGGTAAAATGCAGATTCTTTGGCTCTACCCCTAAAGATTCTGCTTCATAAGTCTAAGGTGGAGCGCTAGGACTTGCATTTCTAACAACTTCCCAGGTGATGTTGATGCTGCTGGTTCCCTGACTACTTGGGATGTGGAATCTCCCAAACCTTGGGATGTTGATCTCATAGGTCCACCCTTCAAGCTATTCAGCTTTTATCATTTTCTTCCTAAAATCAGTGTTTTCTGGAAATATCTGGAAAAAAGTATAAACAGCATCTCTTCATTAGGAAAGTAATCTATGAAGGTTAAGGACAAAAGTTGTAGAGACTAATTCCCCATAATAAATTGTTCATCTCTAAAGTGAAGGAAGAGAGTTTTCAGTATTTGAAAATGAAATCTACTTTAGAATTTAGTGTGACACCTCTCCCCTGCAATGGATTGGTCAGCAAAACATCAATTACTGTCTCCCTTCTCATTTTGAACAGACATGTGGACACGTTCCAACAGTGAGCTTAGATCTTCTTAAATATCAAAACCATATCTGATCAATTCCAGGTCATCCCTGCCCCCTTCAGATGATCTCAGACCATCAGGGTGGTTTGCCTTCTCCCACCTGTGATTGAATTACTGCTATCTTCTCATCCTCAGTAGCCCACGGCATTGAAACTCTAGGGTGCCTTCTCCAAATCATAACCATGCTATCTATTTGGGTGATGTTCACATTTTTCCTTCTCACTCTCATAGCATGAATTCTGTGAAAGCCATCCAAGGGGAGAGTTGCAGGATGGCTAATGTTGAAAAGTAAGAGAAGGGGTGACAGTGAGAATTGAGGTGGGAGAATAGCACAAAGCTTGAAAGAAGAACAAATTTATTTTAGAAGAGGGAATAATCTGTGAAGAAAGAGCTGAAGTAGAAGTCAAGAAGTCTTTCAGAACTGTGTTTCCAAGTAGTCTTCCCAATTTACATGTTAACATTTGCATCAAATTCTGAACAAAAAGAAAGTCGTTAAAGATGAAAATTTCATGGGAATATCCTATACAACGGAAATAGCCAACACTTAGTGATCATCTACCATAGGGTAGGGAGATATAGGCAATGTTTCTTAACACTGGCTGCATATTAGAGTCACCTGGGGGGATTTTAAAA
This sequence comes from Equus quagga, assembly GCF_021613505.1. Classification (NCBI taxonomy): domain Eukaryota; kingdom Metazoa; phylum Chordata; class Mammalia; order Perissodactyla; family Equidae; genus Equus; species Equus quagga. The sequence continues at coordinate 86,072,769 of NC_060268.1, read as the reverse complement.
ATCCTAATTCGAGGCCTCATGCCAGACCTATACTTCAGAATCTCAAAAGGTAGAATCCAGTCTATTTAAAGCCATATAAATTTTTACAATGTGCAGCCAAGGTTGAGAACCATTGTCAGCAGTGGCTGGAGCCAGCCAGCTCTTATTGACTCACAAGAGTCAATTGTTATATTTTCAGGAATTTTGTGAGTTAGGCATATCAGTAACTTGAAATTGATCACACAGGTGGTATTTTCACCATGGAAATTGGCAAATGCTATAGATAACTTCTTTTCTCTCTCTGGAGAGTCAGCTGCTAAACATTTATAAACATACCACCGGGCCTAAAGGATGACCCTTAGGTGGAAGGAGAGAGTGAAAGGAGACACCATTAATAATCACACCAGGACAACTAGCCTGAACCAGGAATTATGATCACTTCAAGTATAAAGGCAGTTAATCCTCACAATGCCAGTGAAAGACAGTTGCCACAATATCCATTTAACGATGAATCAACAGAGGCTCAGAGAGTTTTATGAAGTTCCTCCATTTCATTCACAGATTGTAGTTGAAAGGAATCAGAATGGAGGTCAATTTGACTCCACAAAGCCTACCGTTCAGTGGCAACTATGGGAATATCTTTGGTTGCTGAGGAGTGGAAATTAACAGAACTTTTGTAAAACTAGATTCTTATTCATGTCAGGTAATTTATGGAATAGTAATAGCCTAAAATAAAAGGTTCAGATAGAACTTCCTTGAACATATTTCTGATCACCGTATAATAAGTTAGAAACTTAGAGAGCAGAGATGTGATCCCAAGGTAGAAAAACAGAGAACGAATATTCTACTGAAAGGTCCTCTAGGTAACTATGTCCTGTGTGTAATAAAAATCTATCAATACTTGATGTTTAGGGAAGAACTCAAGCATCATCTGTGTATTAGGTATTTGTGCTCCAGGTTGGCAGACTGAGAGATGAGAGAGAGAGACAGAGGTGAGACAGAAAGATGGGTGATCTTGATACATTTCTCTGGTCAGCCAACTCTTATTATACTAAGCACAATGCATATTTTGAATCATCTTCATTCTGCATAATCTCCACTCTCCTTCCTCAATTCACATCAGTTGAACTTGCCTCCTACTTTAGAATAAAAATAGAAGCTCTTAGATTGGAAGTCTTGATCCTTAACCCACACACTCACACCTCCATATATACACATTCTACCTCTCTTCTTCTGTTACAGTGGTGGAGCCATTCCTCTTCTGCTTAAAGTCGTCTTTTCCCCCTGGACCTTGAATTCTCACACACCCTCCACATCCATGCACTGTCAAGATAGCTCTTGTACATTTCTCTCTTTCTCCCTCATTGGATCCATTTCATTGGCATTTGCACATCATTAAATCTCTCCCTTGCAAAATAAAGCTCACTCTACTTCACATCCCTTTCTTCTTTCATTCGCAGTGAAATATCTTGAAACGTCATTTCATTGTCTCCTGTTCACTCCTCGACACTTCCTAATCTGACTTCCGTCCCTTTCTTGCCCTCATCGTTCCACCAAAACAGTTCTTGGTAAGATCACCAAAAATCTTCATTTACACTGTATTTGTCTAGCTAATACATTTTATTCCTCGACTTAGATGAACTTTCAGTAGCATTTGACACCATTGGTAACTTTATCCCCTTGGCTCCCATGACTTAACACTGTTGGTGTTCCTCCTAAATCACTAACTGCTCCTTCTTAGTATCATTTGAAAGTTTACCATTTCCTACATAACCACAAATCGCTATTCAAAATTTGGCTTAGGGCCTCTTATCTCCGCTCCAAGGTTTCTCAACTTTGGCATTATTGATGTTTCAGGCTGGATAATTCCTTGTAGTAGGGGAGGAGGGGAATATCCTTTAGGATGTTTAGCAGAATATTTGACCTCTACTCATGAGATGCATGTCTCCCATCTCAACAACTGAAAATGTCTCCTGACAAATGTGAGACCTCTATTGCTATGACTGGAGGTGATTATCAGGGCTAGAAATTTGAGATGTCCCTGTGATCACAGTGGATGAATAAATTAATAACTTTAAAAGTAAAAAAAAAAAAAAAAAGTCTCCTGACATGGTCAAATGTCCAGGAGCTGGGTAAGGGAGGAAGAGACAAAATCCTTCCCAGTTGAGAACCACTGCTCTATTCTCTTCTTAGGTGAGCTCTTCATGCTCATGGTTTCATTTATCACTGTCACACAAATATTTTATAACTAGCATCTCCATCTGATATCCCCTATAGGCACCAGATCCATTTTCTCTCTTGCTATGTCAATCATAGAAGGCTCAAAGACATAGACTTTTACTTTTCAGCCTTGAGATAAAAATTATTTCTTAAACATGAAAGTAAAAGTTTTAACTATAAAGGGAAAGACTGATAAATTTAACTTTATGAAATATAAGAATTCTTTTATCAAATGGAAGCATAAAACAAGTAAAAAAATACAATATAATTTATATAAAATAAACAAATCACCAATAAATTGAAAAAAAGACAAATGACCAAATATAAAATTGGGAAAAAATTATGAGCTGGCATTTCTTAGCAAACATCATGAATGGTGATAAACACAAGAAAAAATTGTTCATCCTTATTAGTAATCAGAGAAATGTAAAATAAAATCACAAACATATAGTGACATTATTATTGTTGTCATATGCCAGCTATTTCTATTTAGATTTACCCCTGGTTTATTTCTCTTTGTTTGTCATCTTTCTTATCATCCTATATTTTTAAAACAGAACTACTCTTTTTTTGTCATCAATACTTCCCTTAACAAATTTATGGTATAGCCTGCTGCACTCTTATATTTTCATATGTCTGGAATGTCTTTATTTCAATTTCATTTTTAGAGTATACTTTCCTAGATATATTATTCTAAGTTAGTGACCATTTTCTTTTGTATCCTTGAAGATATTCCACTGTTTTCTCACTACTCATGTTGCTTTTGAAATGTCAGCTGTAATTCTTTGTTCCAATAAACACAATGTCTTTTTAAAAAAATCTCTGCTGCTTTTAAGATTTTCTCTTTGACTTATATTCAGCAGCTGCACTGTGATTATCTAGCTAAGTATTTATTGTTATTTTTCCTGTTTGGGTGTCATTGAGCTTCTTGAATCTGTGGATCAATGCCTTTGTTTAGTTAAGGAAAACTCTCAACTGTTATGTCTTCAAATATTGCTTCATTCTTTATTTTATTTTCTTCAGGGACCTCAATTTGTTTTTTTAAAACAGGCTAGATCTCACTGAATCTACTGTGTGTCTTCACACTCGCCCTTGTTTTGAATCTTTGTGCCCTTTTTGTGCACTATTCTAAGTGATTTCTTCTAATTTATCTTCTAGTTTACAAATTCCTTTATGGCTGTGTCTAATCTAATGTAAAATCTACCCTTTGATGATTGATTTTGATATTATACTTTAGGATTGAAAGGTTAGTTTCATTCTTTTTATACATGCTATATAATGTCTTATTGTCTCTTGTTCCCTGTCAACATTTTCAAGGTTATCTTTGTTTCTCAGGACAAAATACATATTTTAAAGGCTACTTGAAACTCAATATCTAAATATTTTGAGTGTAAGTTTCTCTTATCATTTGGTTCTTGATCATGGTGTCTTTTGTCCTTTTGTTATCTGGTTATCTTTGACTCTGTACTTGTCATTTCAAGTGAAAATTATTGTAGGAAGAATTTGAATGAATACTTTACCCAGGGAGAATTTGAATTTGTGTTCCCCGGGCTTCTAAGAGAAGTACCAGCTCAAGTACATCTTAAGACAAATTCAAGGTTTGAGATTCACTGGGAGATTTACGTATTTTGAACGCTGCAGCAGTTCTTCGCAAGGATTTGTCCTTCTCCTGTTCATTCTCATCTTGATTGTATTGCCTTAGATGTTCCTCAGTTATTGGGTCCTGTCAGATTCTCCATCCCATGTCATTGTTGGGCTTTGATTTCTGTCCTCCTTGCCCTATGAAGTCATCTAAAGGAAAGTTGATCTTTTAACTTTGCTTTTAACAGTTTTAGGGAACAATGGATATGAAAATCATGCAAAAGTAGCACCCATTTTCACGTCCCTTTCTTGGTTATCATTTTCCTTTTCTTTTGTGTAGTTTTCTTTTCTCTTCTCTTCTTGTCTTTCTTTCTTCTCCCCTCCCCGATGTGTCCTGGTAATTCCTTACTCTTTTGCAAGCTCTTTGATCCTGTAAACACTATTTCATCAGTTTTTGCTGAGTATTTGTTGTTGTTTGCAATAAGAGTTTTCATCAAGTAATCTGTTATTATTTTTCCTCTCAAACACTATATCATAATATATTAAATTTGTGATTTGAAAATACAGTTGTTTTCAGGTCTTTTGTCTTCCTCCCTCCATTTTTATGGGTGCCTCCAGGTTTCTGTGACAGGATATGTCTCATTCACCATACTCCAGCACCTAACATTGTGCCTGACACATAGTAATTTCTAAATAATTGTCCTTTGAATAGGTTTAATAGCCTCATGTGTAAGGTAAGCAAAGTAAATACCCACCTTGTTGATTTGTTGTAAGAATTAGAGTTAATAGGAATTCATATAAGAGATTGTAGATTATTGTGGTTAAATGTCAGCAGACATTATGATGTAACTGGCTTGAATGAGACATTATATAGCCTGCTGAGTCTGTTCTGCTTCAAATTTCCTTGTTGCTTTAAATTTACTGAGAAGCTACACTTCTCAGCTTTGAACCTTTACTCACACATTTGAAATCTTGAGCAACCAATATTGATTTATCTCTGCTGTGATGGAGATGGCCTTTCAAGGAAACATCATAAATATTTGCTGTCAGTTTGAATCTTTTTTGTTTTCAATGGCTCTATTTTTAAAGTTTTGCTGTGTTTATGGTGAGGAGTCAGTGTCCAGATGTGAATACTATGTCAAGTATTTGGGTTTTTCTAATATTTGGTACCTGAAGTAGCCAGAATCTATTTTAAGAAACTACATATCTCTAAGTCTTATTTTTTTCCCCTTTAGTCTTTGGAGGTAGGATGTGGGGTACAAGAACGGGGATACTATCTCTTTATCTTGGCCCAACTTGGTAAGGACCACTATAGTCATATATGCAAAGAACAACATGACTGAGATGAGTGATTCATGTATTCCAGCTTTCCCCTGGACCTTACTGTCCACTGGTGATCCTGCCAATTCTTTGCTTTCTCTGATCATTTGCAAGTGTTTGGATGATGACACTGCTTTTGGGTCCAGGATTGTTCACAATCATTTTGCTCAGCCCAGGAAATTATTAAAAGTTGTATAATGATAAAGAAGATGATGGCTATATGAAATCTTCTTCTCTGAACCAGGACCAACTTTTGTGATAGCAGAGTCAATGTCAGCCCCTCTTGCCACCAGGGTTATTAATTTTCTGTTATATGAAATGAATAGTTTGTACTCAATGATATTTTTCCTTCCTGTTCTAACATTTTCAACTCTGACAGGATGTAAAATTGGCCCTTTCTGTCTCAGTTTTGGTTGAAGCTACAAAGATCAGAAATCAAACAGTAGCTACTAGTTATCCCAAAAGGAAGGGCTAAACTACTAATGGTACTCAAAGAGTTTTTTAATGGAGTCCTAAGAGCATTTCAGGAGGGAGAGTCTTTGTTGTATGGTACTAACCCCGCATTGCAGGAGTTTGAAATCCTAGTACCATCCCCCTAGCAAACTCTCAACAGGATTCCCTGGTTAAAATGTCAACCCAAAAATGCACCTTACGTATTTCCAAGCACACACAAGAGGGCAAAATTGCTTCACACTGAGAACCACTTCTCAAATGATCATCTACCTCTAGAGTGGAAAGTTTGAAATTAAAAAGCAGAGAAAATTTCTTTGAAGAGTGTGCACCATTCACACTCCCAAAGGTCAAGGATACATGGTGTCCCTTCCCTCACATTGGTCAAGAGGATGAAAGAGCCCTTGGGAGACCTACCATCTATCCCATAAGTGTGATAACTCTGACAACTGGTAGGAGATGTGTCTTGAGTCACCTGAGGCAGCATATGGAAAAAGCAGAGGGAGAGAGCTCCCCTGAAAAATACATTTGTCCAATTAGTAAGACATTCTACATAAGCATTTCTATTAAATCATTCAAGGAGATTTCTGGGGAAAAAGGCATCCTGAATCTTCAAGGAATCATTTGTGGTAATTTCTTATTCTAAATAAATGCTTTGTACCCGTTGAACACTAACTCCCCATTCTCCTATCTCCCTATCTCCCTGGAAACCACCATTCTACTTTCTGCCTGTGAATTTGACTACTCTGTGTACCTCTTATAAGTAGAATCATACAGTCTCTGTCCTTTTATAACTGGCTTATTTAACTTAGCACAATGTCTTCAAAGTTCATCCATGTTGTAGCATTTGTCACAGTTCTCTTCTTATTTTAAGGCTGAATAATATTCCATTGCATTTATAAACTACATTTTGTTTATCCATTCATCTGTCAATGGACACGTTGTTTCCACCTTTTGTCTGTTGTGAATAATGCTGCTATGAATATGGTTGTACAAATATCTCTTCTAGATCCTGCTTTCATTTCTTTTGAGTATACTCCCAGAGGTGGAATTACTGGATCATATGGTATTTCTAGCTTTAATTTTTAAGGAATTACCATACTACTTTCCACAGCAGCAGCTACACTATTTTGCATTCGCACCAGCAATGCACAAGGATTCTAATTTCTCCACATTCTTGCCAACATTTGCTATTTTTCATTTTTTTATAATAGCCATCCTAATGGATATGAAATGATACTGAATTTTGATTTTGATGTGCGTTTGCCTGATGATTAGTGATGTTGAGCATATTTTCATGTACTTATTGGTCATTCGTATATGTTCTTTGGAGAAACATCTATTGAAGACCCTTGCCTGTTTTTAGATTGGATTGTTTTTTGTTGTTGTTGATCTATAGGAGTTCTTTATATATTCTGGATATCAATCCCTTCAGATATTTGATTTAAAATATTTTCTGCCATTTCATGTGTTGCCCTCACTCTATTGATAATGCTCATCAATGCACAAAATTTTAAAATTTTAATGAAGTCCAATTTATCTCTTTTCTTTTGTTGCCTGTGCTTTTGGTATCATAGTTTTAAAAAATCACTGCCAAATCTAATATCATGAAGCATTCCCCTCTATGTTTTCTTTTAAGAGTTTTATAATTTTAGCTCTTAACTTAAATATTTGATACATATTGAGTTAATTTTTGTATATGGCATAAAGTAAGGGTCCAAATTCTTTCTTTTGTGTGTGGATATCTAGTTTTTCCAATATCATTTGCTGAAAAAATTGTCCTTTCCACATTGAATGTTCTAGGCACCCTTATCAAAAGTCACTTGACCATATGTGCAAGAGTTTATTTCTGGGTTCTTTATTCTATACCTTTGTTGTATATGTCTTTATGCCAGTGCCACATTGTTTTAATTACTACAACGAAGTAGCTTTGTAGTAAACTTTGAAATCCATAAACATGATTCCTCCAATTTTATTCTCTTTTTTAAAGATCGTTTTAGCTATTCAGAGTGATTTGAGATTCCACATGAGTTTTAGGATAGATTTTTCTCTTTCAGCAAAAAATGCCTCTGGGATTTTGATAGAGATTTCATTGACTATGTATAGATCACTTTGGATAGTCTTACATCTTGACAACGTTAACTCTTTCAATCCAAGAACACAAGATGTCTTTTCAGTTATTTGTGTCTGTTTTACTTTCTTTCAGCAATGTTTGGCAGTTTTCAGTGGAAAAATTTTCATATCCTACTTTAAGTTTATTCCTAAATATTTATTCTTTTTGATGCTATATAAATAGAATCATTTTCTCAATTTACTTTTTGTATTGTTCATTGTTAATGTACAGAAATATAACTGATTGGGCATGTTGATTTCGTATCTGCAACTTTGCTGACTTTGTTTATTGGGTCGAACATATTTTTGTAGAATCTTTAGGGTTTTCTACATATAAGACCACGCCATCTGCAAAAAGAGATCATTTCACTTCTTTCTTTCTAAATGGATGTGTTTATTTCTTTTTCTTGCCTAGTTGTTCCAGCTAGGACTTCTAGTACTATGTTGAAGACAAGTAGCAAAAATTAGGCAGCCTTGTCTTCTTCTTCATCTTAGAGAAAAACCTTCAGTCTTTCACTTTTGATTATGATGGTAGCTGTGGGTTTTTCTTGTATGACCTTTACTATGTGGAAGTAGTTTCCTTCTATTCCTAGTTTGTTGAATGTTTTTATTGTGAAAGTGCGTTGAATTTTGTCAAATATATTTTCTTAGTCAATTGAAATGATCACATGGTTGTCTTTTTTTTCATTCTGTTAATGTGGTATATCACATTGATTGGTTTTCATATGTTGAATCATCACTGATTCTAGGAATGAATCCCAGTTAGTCATTGTGTATAATCCTTTTAATGTGTGTTGAATTTGATTTGCTGGTATTTTGTTGAGGATTTTTGTATCAATATTTATCACAGATATCAGTCTGTAATTTTCTTTTCTTGTAGTGTCTTCATCTGACTTTGATGTCAGGGTATTGCTGGCCTCATAATATGAGTTAGGAACTGTTCCCTCCTCTTCAGTCTTTTGGAAGAGTTTGAGAAGGATTAGTGTTGGTTCATCCTTAAATGTTTGGTAGAATTCACCAGTGAAGCCATCTTGGCTTGGACTTTTCCTGTTGGAAGGATTTCAATTACTGATTTAATCTCCTCAGCAGTTATAGGTCTGTTCAGGTTTTGTATTTCTTTATGATTCAGTTTTGGTAGGTTGTGTGCTTCTAGGCATTTTTCCTTTTCATCTAGGTTATCCAATTTGTTGGGATACAATTGTTTATAGAACTCTCTTATACTTCTTCTTATCTAAGTAGTATTGCTAGTCATGTCTCTCTTTCATGTCTAATTTTAGTTATTTGAATCTTCTCTTTTTTTTCTTAGTCAATCTAGATAAATTTTCTTTTGTTTGTCAATCTTTTTGAAGAATCAACTATTGGTTTCATTGATTCTCTCTATTGGTTTTCTATTATCTATTCATTTATATCTATTCTAATCTTTATTATTCTCTTCCTTCTGCTAGCCTTGGGTTTAGTTTGATCTTCTCTTTTTAGTTTCTTAAGGTGTAAAGTTAGGTTGTTGATTAGAGATCTTCTTTTTTAATGTAAGTGCTTATAGTTATAAATTTTCCTCTTAGCACCATTTTCTCTGCATTCCATGCATTTTAATGTATTGTGTTTTCATTTTCACTTGTCTCAAGATATTTTCTAAGTTCCCTTGTGATTTCTTCTTTCACCTATTCATTGTTTAAGGTTTGTTGTTTAATTTCCACATATTTGCGAATAATGCAGTTTCCTTCTGATATTGATTTCTAGTTTCATTCCATTTTGGTTGTGAAAGATACTTTGTATGATTTCAATCTCGTAATATTTATTAAGACTTATTTTGTGGCCTAACATATGATTTATCCTTGAGAATGTCCCATATGCACTTGAGAGAAACATGTATCCTGTATTGTTGGGTGGAGTGTTCTGTATATGTTTGCTGGGTCCAATTGGGTCTATAGTGTTGTTCAAGTCATCTAAAGTGAGACATTGAAGTCTCCTACAATTATTATAAATCTTTTGATTTCTCCTTTCAATTCTGTCAATATTTGCTTCATATATTTTGGACCTCTGATGTTTGGAGCATATATGTTTATAATTATTACATCTTCTTGGTGAATTTACCCTTTTATCATTATATAATGTCTATATATATCTCGTTACAATTTTTACTTAGTCTTTTTTTATCTAATATTATTATAGCCATCTCTGCTCTTTTTTGGTTTTTGGTTAGTATTTGCATAGAATATCTTTTCCCCTCCTTTCACTTTCAACCTATATGTGCCCTTAGATCTAAAGTGAGTCTCTTGTAGACAGCTTATCATTGGATTCTGTGTTTTAATTCATTCTGCCAATATATGTCTTTTGGTTGAGGAACTAAATCAATTCAAAGGAATCACTGATAGGGAAGCACTTACTTTTACCATTTTGTTATTTGCTATATGTCTTATAGCTTTTTGTCCCTCATTCCTGCAGTTTTGGCCTTCCTTTGTGTTTAGTTAATTTCTTTGTAGTGACACATTTTGATTCTTTTTTAATTTCCTTTTGTCTATATTCTATAGATGCTTTTTTTGTGGTTACAATGGGGATCCCATATAACATCTTAAAGTTATCATAATCTATTTTAAATTAACACCAACAACATCAATCATATACAGAATTCTCCTTTAGAGCTCTGCCCCCCTACTTTATGTTATTGATGTCACAAATGACATTTTTATTGATTTGTACTCATTTACACAGATTTATAATTATTTTTATGCATTTGTATTTTAAATCTTACAGAAAATAAAAATTGAAATTAAAACCAAAATTATAATAATATGTTTTTATATTTGTCCATGGACTTTATATTTTTATATGGCTGTGTGTTACTCTCTAGCATCCTTTTATTTCACTTCAGCTTTTGCTTATCTGGAAATGTCTTGATTTTTCCCTCATTTTTTTAAGAACAGTCTTGCTAGATATAGAATTCTTCTTGGTCAGATATTTTTTTCTTTTAGCACTGTAATTATATCATTCCATTACCTTCTGGTTTGCAATATTTCTGCTGACAAATCCACTAACAATCTTATTTAGAATCCATTGTACATGATATATTGCTTTTCTCTTGTTGCTTTTAAGATTCTCTCTTAGTCCTTCAACTGTTTGATTATAATGTGTCTCGTTGAGTATCTTTGTGTTTATCTTGCTTGGAGTCCATGTGAGCTGCTTCTTTTGTATATCAATGTATTTCCTGAAATTTTGGATTTTTGTCTCCATTGCTTCCTCAAATAAGTTCTCTGCCCCTTTCTCTCTCTCTTCTCTCTCTGAGACTCCCATAATGCATATATTGGTCCATTTGATGGTATCCCATAGATCCTTAGGCTCTGTTCAGTTTTCTTCATTCGTTTTTCTTTTTACTAGTCAATAATTTCAAACGATATGTTTTCAAGTGTGCTGAGTATTTATTCTGCCTGTTTGAGTCTGCTATTGAACCCCTATAGTGAATTCTTCAATTCAGTTATTGTATTTCTCAGTTTCAGAATTTTTGTTTGATTTTTAAAAATAATTTCTACTGGTTGATATTCTCATTTTGTTCATTCGTTGTTTTCCTGATTACCTTTTTTCCTTATCTTTTTCTTTAGCTCTTTGAGCATACTTAGAAAAGTTGTTTTAAAGTATTTTTCTTGAAAGTCCACAGCTTGTGTTTCTTAGGGTCAGTTTCTGGAAATTTATTTTGATGTGTTGAATAGGCCATGTTTCTCTGTTTCTTTGTATGCCTTGTGATATTTTGTTGAAGATTGGGCATGAGAAAAACCCTTATTTCTCTCAGTCTCTGCAGATTGGCTACGTACAGGGAGAAACCTTCACTAATCATTCTGGCATGAGGGCCCAAGACCTTCTCAGCCTTTTCTGGGGATGCATCTTCCCCAGGCCAACATGTGTGCTTTCCCCTCAATTTTCTCATGTACACATTCACTTTTAAGTATCATAAGTTTCCTACGTGTCTCACCCTGCTTTTTCTCAGGACCTTGGGCATTCCATTTTGTTTTCTTTCAGTAATCTCTTGGCCCCAGGCTTCCGTGGGCCTGAAATCTGCCTGCAGTTTTTATATGCCACAGTGCCCACCACTGCCTTCTGCAACTTCCAGCCTGAGATCCAAACTACCTTCCGAGCTCTGAGTCAGGTGAGACAGAAACCACTCCCTCAGGTAGCCCACAGACAGACCATAATGTAGCACACAAGTTCCACTTTGCCCTCTCAACCCAAGGGAAGAAAGTGAAAATTGGGCCACTTCTTCCCAATCATGCCATCCTGTGCCAAGCAGGAGGTGAGGCAAGGATGAGTAAAAATGCTGCAAGATTTCTTACCATTCTGAATGTAGTTTTTTCTTGTCTGGGTGTCTGCTTGGTTGTAGATTTCTGATGGTTTCCAGAGCTCCATAAAGCTATTAGTCATTTTCCAGCTGTTTCTTTGATGTTTCCTTGGGAGAACAAAAACCTGGAGTGTACTAGTTCACCATCTTGTTGACGTCACAACAATTATTCACTTTGATGCTTAATTTTATATTTGAAAGTATATTCTTTTTTCTAAATAGGTCCTACTTCAAAATGTACATGCTTTAGGTCCCCACAACCTAGATTTGCTCCTTTGCTGGGGGAAGGAAAAGTTTTAACTGTAAAACAAGGCTGAACTTTTATTACTTCACTGGACATGTTAATTGCAAAAGTAAATCATTTTACGTCTAAAAGTGACCAAGTTCTGTTCTTTTTCATTTCTCCCCTGAGCTATGAAATTGATCCACTTATCCAGAATCACAAAACGAATCTATTCAGGGTCAAGGAAAGAACAAAGTGGCCTGGTAGGATGGAAAATAAAGAAAATGTGTGTGTGTGTGTGTGTGTGTGTGTGTGTTTATGCACTTTATTTCTTTCTATCTATCTATCTATCTATCTACCTCATTGCTTACTATGTGATCCTCTAACAGGTCCTGCTAAAAAGGAAAATAATAATTTTTAAATTGAGAGTCTATTTATCATTTAAGAAAGTGTTTACAAACACTAATTTTGTACTTAGGTTTAAATTTTTATCTTAGGTTTGTTTTTATTGATTTGGGAAAGTTGTTTATCCTCTAAAAGTATCGGTTTTCTTTATCTATAAAGTAGAGGTTATAGAACATCTTTTAGGCTTGTAGTAAGAATAAAATGAACTAATTCAATTAAAGGTCTTAGCATAATTCCTGCCATGCAGAAAATGGTAACATTCAAAGAGGAGTTACTATCATCATCCTTACTCCTACTTGTTGAAATATTTGGAGAAGCAGGTAGTTTGGTTCACCAACCAAAAGAGTTGGTGACTAAACCTATAACTTGTAAAATGGAGAAATTATCAACATCTTCCTTTACTTTTCCATCAGTTCGTTAAGAACTGCAAATTATAAATGTTTCCAGACTCTGAGCTGAGTATGCAAGATCTTCTGGAAACATCAAGCAGGTGGTGTTGGATTTGGAACTTTTCTAAGAATTTGGTCCCTTTATTGCTCATATTGCTGGAAAATCAATGACTTGTGCCAAACAAGTTGTTTTCTTCTCCTGACAAAAAGCAGATCAGCAACTTTTCATATTGCACTATTTTCAATGGCTGGAACATCAACATTTTAAAAGAAGAAAAAAATTAAAGTTCTTCAATATTTGGAAAAGAAGTGCTTGTAAAAATTTTCACATCTATTCACCATCTGGAAAAGTAAAGTTTTACAGTGAAGTCTGATGATGTTTAGAGTTCCTAAGTATCTTGGAAAATGACCTCTTATTTAAGATATTTCCTCCACAGGACACCACAGTGTTCACCTTTCTACAACTTTACCCTTGCTAAGGACTTAACATGGAAAATTAAGAGAAATATAGATGAACGGCCAAGATCATAGCCTTTTCACTAGAGAATGTTTTGAGACCAACAAGAATGGCAGGTTTATGAATAAAAGCCAACAAATCTTGGCTCTTTATTTCTCTACTGAATGTCACATTCAAAAGTACTTACAGTCTGCTTCTAGTGTGCCCGGCACTGGGATGGAGGTGCATAATTCAGATGGGAATCTGTATATCTTCATTCTTTTAAAGTGGAAACTTTGTTTATGCAAAGTCCTCTCAGCCCTTTCCCCGCTTTCTGAGAGCTTGGCCAAAAGCAATGTGCCTGCTCCCCAAAGTCCCTCCAGTCTATGCGCATGCAGCAAAGGGGTCCTCAGACTTGCATGGAGAAAATTGAAAATGTTGAAATAGTGATTGATCTCCCTCATATGTAAGCAGGACAAGGTTTACTGGATTTAGGCAGACTTGTCATGAGGGACTGAGGGAGAACACTCATGCACACTTAAAATGAGCCGAAACTACTCTTTTTTGAAGCCAAATAATCCTACAGGAAATTGTGCTAATTAATTTCTTTCTTTTTAGTTTACATGTTGCAATTTTGATCTCAAGATGCAAATGCAGGCAAACAAACATAGTGAGTCTCTCCTTATACTCCCCCCAGCTACGTGAGCTTACTGCCTGGCTAAGAAGAGAAGTTGCTCTTGTTCCTTTGGCCCTGGCTAGCTGGTCACCTGATTAAGGGAACATAGAGATTCATGTAGTTCATCAGTGATTGTTTGAAGGTTGAAGGCAGGCCTTTCTTTTTAGCAGATATTTAAGTGAACTGGAGATTTACGTTTCATTTTCTTCTATAATGAATACATGTTCTATTGTTCTAAGTTTTTCACACTCTGAACATTGAAAGCTTCTTTTGAGCTTGTGGGGTCACAAGCCCTTGAATGACTGCCTCCTTTCCCAGGGTACATATATCCACGTCTTAATAATGCAGTGCTGTCATCTGGCAAATGCTCAACGAAAGTTTGTTCCTGACCTTCCCTGCCCTCATCTAAAAGGCTGTCTCTCTTCCCTTGGGTCCAGAGACCATGACACTTTATACATCAGTTATGATTTAATGAACATCTACTCTCAGTAAGAAAGAAATTCAAAAAGTCTAACAGGTGCCTGCTTAGTCCTATGGAGAATAAAGTCTACATATTAAGCGAAGAGCTAGACCATATAAAATTTAACATTTGGTGTCACTAGCATTGACAAAGAAGGATAGCTTCTCTGAACGAGCATAGTGGGAGAGAAGAAATTGGAAACTGGTCTGTCTTCAGAGATTCTCAAAGTTCTCTGGGTCTCTGAACCAGCAGCATCAGCACTCCCTGGAAAACGTGTTAAAGTTGAAGTTCTCAGGCTCTACCCAGACTTACTGAATCAGAAACTCTGGGGTAGGGTTCAGCAATCAATCCTTGTTTTAACCTTCTAGGTGATTTTGATACATGCGCAAGCTGGCGACCCACTGTCTAGCCAGGCCATGCTCTTTTCACATCATCATGGGACCCCCCAACAACATGCCATAGAAGAAGACATTAGATACTGTCAGGCTTTGATCGATTTAGGGTAAGACTTTAGGAAGGTAAAAAAGCCATTCAACTATTAGTATCTATTGCACAAGACCCTTATATTATCCACTTTTGGCCTGATAGTTCTTAGTTCAGCTCCTGGAACACAGTAAATGATTAATAGATAGTTGTTGAATGAGCATGGATTGATGAAGTGAACAAATTTATGTGGGCGAGTCCTGCACCCTGCACCCAAGGAAACGGATGGGAAAGCAAATCTCTCCTTGAATACTCATAAAGTTAGCTTCCAATGCCAAATATTCTTTCTTCAAACACTACCCCACTGTAACCTGGATTGCTACAATAGCATTCTGGATATTTTCCTCCCTTCAGCATTGGCCTAGTCCAATGTATTACATAACTAACATTGAGAATAATATTCCTCCAGGGTCACTTTGCTTGCATAATTTTAGAAATTGTCTAGTTTGCAAGTTCGTAGCTCTCCCCACGCTGTGCATCCATGGCATCTTGGGACTGCCACTATGCTATTGTAAATGTCTCTCTACATAACTGTATCCTTCTCTCAACGAAGAAATTGTCATGGAGAGAAATAATGCATTAATTACCTTGTGTAATTCTTTTTTATACTCCTGGGGTTTAAGCATTCTTCATGAAACCGGCTTATAAAAATGTAACATGTGTATTTGTTTAATAAGTGAATAAAATTAGTCTCTGGCCATCAAGTTTATGTTCCTCCCATAACTTTATCCCAAGCTTCCAACCTTGCCCATTTCCTCTTCTATCCCTCTCATCCTTGGCCCAACAAATCCCCTTGGAGTCCACTCCTTGCTCAATGGGTTGCTCAAGCTGCCACTGAGTCACACCTTCCATATCTTGGGGTAACCCCATATTTGGAGGGTCACAATTGAATGCATCAAAGCTGGCAGTATCACACTGAAGGGGCTTTGTACTTCTTTTGGCTCAATCTCTGATCTAGAAATCTGGGAAATTTACTTCTTGATCGGCTGTACACTTTCCTACTTACAAACTTCCTCATCATTAAGCTTCAGATAAAAATCTATTTATTCTTTTTAACGAGATTGACAGCATGGTGGGATGTCAGACAATGACAATTGACTGACTTCTGTCACTTTTAATTCTCTGAGGCATCATCACCCAGTTGAAGCTACACAACTCTCCCACAAAGTCTCTGCAGCCTTGACACAGAGCCAGGTGCCCATCCCCACGCACTCTGCTCACAAGCACTGTAGGAGAGAAAATCGCAATGTCTCATATAACTCTTCCAGCTTTTCTCGGCCATTCTACATACTTATAATAGTTAACTAGATGTTGTCTGTTGATGAAATCACCCATAATATATCTTTCAAAAGTGTCATCTTTCAAAGTGATTCCACGTGATTATAATTTTATTACCTCTGGTTAAAATGGCCACAGCTCAAACCAAAAAGAGAGCAGAGGTGGGTTATGGTCTGTCCCCATCAGAGTGACACAGCCCTCTCCCTTTGTGATGCATTTCAGTCCCGACTTGATTGGTGAAGGCACTCCTACAGATTACAAACTCCGCTAGGATAGGAAAACACAGCTTGGCCTCCCTTCATCCCCAGCCTCCCAGCTTCCATGTAGGCAGCCGTGAGGTGTCTTCAGGAACTGCTGGTTCTTGAGCTAATGTTCATGAGGTTCCTTCATGATGTTCTGAAGCAAAAAAGGCAAGTTAAGCACACCAAAACTGCCACCACCCATTAACCATAAGTTACATAAGGTTGTTTCATGTGTAAATTTAAAATTTACATATGCAAGTTTCACTTGATTTTTTTTGCATTTGTTTGTACTGTTTTCATTTTTATGAATTCCTTTTGCAGCATAGGAGAATGTTGCATAGGACTTGAAGGCATGGGTTTTGGAGCAAAGGAGACATGGATTTGAAAGTCAGCTCTATCATTTATTAAGGATCTTAGAGAAGTTTCTCCTCTAATCTTCAGTGTTCTCATGTATAAACTGAAAATAATAATTTCTACCTTAAAGGACTGATGTAAGAATTCATTAAAGTCTCATTCATTCTACAAATATTTTTAAACACAAGAATTGAGCCAATGGAAGAGGATATAGACGTGAGCAAGACAAGAATGCTCTGCAGCTCCTTGAGGCTCGTACCAAGGGGATTCTATAAGCAATCACAGTTGTGCTAAATGTTAGGAAAGAAACAATGAAGCATGTTTTAGGAATCTATAGCATGACATCTACATAGTCTGGGCTCATGGAAGGAAATTGACACAATATACCAGTTCAGGGGAAATGTCCAGCTGCCAAGGTGGGTAATCCTTGATTCACCTGTTATTAGATATTTTAGTTGAGTGCTGAATAATGAGAGGTAGATGGCTAGACAGAGAAGGTTTTGGGGAAGCTGGAGATGGGAGCACACACAGCGTGAGTGAAGTTCTGAAAAACTCAAAGAAGCCCAGAAGGCTAGAAGGAAAAAAGCATAGGTCAAGCCTGGCCTGAATATAGAAGGCCCTGTGGGTCCTATAAAGACTACATTATTCAAGTACAGGATACATGCTATGTTCTCAGTAAGTGGTAACTATATTTATCATTCCAAAAACATGTACTAATTGGCTTCTAGGAAGTAGGTTGCGGTCTGGTTAGTAAGTACTTTAGAAGTGATGTATTTTAATTTTAATTTTTTTCTAAAAGACATCTAGCAAAGACTTCCCACTCAGGTATAATCATAAATGTAGATTTGTAGCCTCAATTCAGATTGTCCTCAGGCAAGCAGCAGCTTTCTTATTTTTAGCATTTTACATTTTAGTATAGCCAACATCCACCACCCCCATGGGACACTTAAGTCCAATTGACAATATAAGCAGTTTAAAACTATTCTCTCCCCAGAAGGACAGAAGAATCACAGTAACCTCGGGAAAGAGCTTTTGGCAGTTTGGCAGCTTTTAAATGCTTTATTTTGAATAAACAGGTACTTTTCTGGAGAGATTTAAAGCCATGTCGTATAAGTTGCAATTAGTGGCTTCCCACAAATTACGTATCTCTCCAGCCAGTGCAATCTCCCTCAAGCACTTTGTTGACTGGCTCCCAGGATTGCACTTCATTGTTCTTCAGCGGTCAGATACATTGCTCTTCCCCTTTTATTTTCACTTACATACATATCATCCCAGGTGTGTACCCCAGGGGGCTCCAGCTGGGTGTTTACAAGGCCCCCAACTAGCGACACACAAAGCAATGCCGCATGTTGCCTTCAAAACGTTTTACTTTCTTGACAGGAATGTTTCTCCATTTCATTTTCAGTCTATAGGTGATACCGAACCTACATTGGTTTATCACCTTTATTAGAGTAAATAAAAGACACACGGTGGTTAAGAAAACCTGTTGACAGCAGTTAAATATGACACACTTGCCAGAAGTGAGCCAAGCTGATTTTTTCACAGACAATAACAGCAAAGCTAGTAAGGAAGTATGAGAGGCTGATTCTTGAGGCAGAGAACACTTTGAATTGCACCGGTACATAATCAGACACAGCGAATCCATATCTTTGAACCTGGGGATAATTTTGTCAAAGACTTTTTGCTTTTGCTGAACAGGTTTTGGGGAGATTTCAAAGGAAAGGTGTTTGGCATAGGCAAAGTATGTTTGATCATTTCAGGAAGATAGCTGGTTGACATCACATCAGCATTCAGGCAGAAGTTAAGAGTATTGTGATGGGCGACACCCAAGTGGAGACTCTCCAACTAGTGACTGTCACCTAGGAATCAATTCAGGCATAGTGCAGGGGTCAGCTATATGTATAACAACATTATTATTGTTAAAAAAAAAAATGAATGATGTGATGGACGTTTAGAAGCCTTAGATTCTGCCTGGCTCTGCCACTTTCTGGTTCTCGGATGCTAGACAAATCCTTTGGGTGTTCTAGGCCTCTATGTCCTTATCTGTGAGATGAAGGAATTAGATAGATAATCTGTAAGTTCCCTTCTGGTCATAATCCAGAATCCACATTATCTGGATTCAAATCCCAGGTCATTCCTAATTCTACGTCTTGGGATATCATTATTTAATATCTGCATCTTAGTCTTCTATATCCTAGAATAACAATAATGCACATCTTATCATGTATTTTGAAGAGTAATTGAGATAATATATGTGAAAATCCCTAGCAAAGGGCCAGACACATAGTAAATCTCTCAATACCTGTGCAGGAGCCTTGCTAACAATGACTTGAAAGAATGTTTTTTTCTTGAAAATGGATTCTGGGTACCAGGCAGACCATTATCTAAGCAAACGATTTCTCAGAGCTAACATTTGAATAGATTAGCAGAGGTGAGTGACATCTGAATAAAGAAGAGAAGGAAAACTTACAAACGGCCTTTGCAGCCACCTGGTAGCCCATGGGAGCAGCAGAATGGTCATTGATATGGCAACTGTTTAAGGTAACTGCAATAATATAGATAGAAACACCTCAAGAGCCAAGAAATGCAGAATCTGTGGACACTGTTTCATTGGTTTGTAGAGTTTGTGCTCCTTATCTCCTTACAGAGGCACCCAAGAAAGAGCTTAGTGTGAGGGGAAGATCATGGGATTGCAGCAGACATCGTGGTAGAGATACATCAAAAATGCACACTCCTTCCTCCATGGGGTGGAGTGAGTACAAGAAGGAGGCTGCCCCCACCAAGGCCTAGGCCTCCCACTTTTGCATACACTTATGGCCACATGAACCACCCTCACCAGTGACATACACATAGAAGTGATGGGTGGCACTTCTGGGCTGAGTTTTTAAGCATTGGAGGTTACCTTCTGCCCTTTTTCCCTTGTCTGCATCAGTTGCTGGAAGCAGATGTACCAAGGCCTTAGGAAAAGGTGAAACCCCAGATGACAGGGACCCAAGGTCACCAAGTTCCCCACGTCCAGGAAAGCTTTGAACCAAGAATGTCCATGTCGTACTCTAACATGAGTGAGAAACATATTTCTATTATATTAAGTGACAGAAATTTCAGGGTTTATTAGTTCTAGTAGGAAGGATGTACTGATATGTTAACGTGGGTAGACCTCAAAAAACTTCATGCTATGTGAAAAAAGCCTACATAAAAGAGTTATAGACTACATTATTGCATTCATATGCCATTCTAGAATAGGCAAGACTAATGGGAAAATATCAGAAAGCATGTTGCCTTGGAGCAGGGGGGTGGTTTCTGGAGAGAGACATGGGAAAACTTTCTGGAATGATCTTAATACTCTATATCTTGACAGGGTGTCACAAGCGTATGCATTTTCAAAAGTCAGCAAATATACAATTAAGATTTATGCACTTCCTTGTACATAAACGTCACACCCCCAGAAAAGCTATACACAAATACTGAACTGTAGTTAATGATATGCATGCTGAAAAACTTAGCAGAGAGATTTATTAATGTGTACAGTTTACTTGGAAATGCATCAAAAGTATGACAAATCACATGTAGCTTATAGACAAACTACTGAAATCGAGAGAGGTTAACAAATAGTGCAAATTTGTATTGTAAGAATGAAATCGGGTGGGATTTGCACACAGCTCTGTCCCACTCTAAATCATTGCTCCCTCCACTCTCTCATGTCTCTACTGGAAATAATGCCTAGAAAATTCAAATGACTTTATATGAATCGCTACGAGAAGGAAGATTCAGGGGGAAAAAAGAACTAGGAGTAACTAAAATTCCAAAAATAAGCCAGGTAAAAATGTTATAGAGTTTCAGCAATGTACTGCTAATTAGCTCTAATGCTTAGAGCTAATGTGGGGTTTTCTGGGGGTTGTGACATTCAGAGATGACTAATTAACCTGTGCAGCAAATCCATTTCATTTGCCGCCGTGACACAGACAATCAACACTGGGCGACTGTTTGCTCATTTGGAAAATGATTAGGATTCCCATTTAGACTTAATTACAGTGCAAAGGTTGACAATTATCTTCTTTATAGAAGCATCAGATGCTTCAATATCTCAGCGAACATGTGCATATAATTATACACATAATTTGTCTAGCGGAAAAACCCAGTCGTTACCTGGATCTCATGCCCGTAATTAGAGATCATACAAATACCGAACGGAAAAAGTGGGTTGGTGGGATATTAGGACCATTACACTGTAAGAATCTGTATGGAGCTGTTAGTGGGAACTCAGTAGCAACCAACATCTCTTGGATTGCTGCCCTCTATTAAAAATAATTAGGAAGTGTGAGAGAAAGGTGAAAATTATGGTAGAGTGAAAGCACAGTACAATCGCTTTTGCAGGACTTGCCTGCAATCATTAAAAGTCCCATAGGCACTTAAATTCAACACAACTGAAACCAAACTCATTAACCATCCCCTGCTCCCTCTGTTGTGTTTGCTGGCTTAGATAATGGCTAGATATTCTAGAGTCTTCTGTAACCATTGTTATCCAGCTCCTTCCTTTCAATCAAAGAGATGTAATTCTAATCAGTGAATGTTCCTGACAGGGTCCACTCCTCTCCATGATGTGACACATCCAAACTCTGCCTTTCATCATTTTTGTATGGCAATTTCAAGAGAAAACACAAATGGCTCTGCCTTCCTCTAGTCTCTCTCCTCTGTTGCTCATCTTCCACATTTTTCCCAGTATGACTATCTCTAATCACAAATTGAATTATAT
Organism: Equus quagga; assembly: GCF_021613505.1. Taxonomy (NCBI): domain Eukaryota; kingdom Metazoa; phylum Chordata; class Mammalia; order Perissodactyla; family Equidae; genus Equus; species Equus quagga. Next base: position 86,051,084 of record NC_060268.1, on the reverse strand, counting down.
CACTCTGCCATTCAGAAGAGCTGAGAATGTCCATCTTTTCCTAAACAGCATTTATCAGGGCACACCAAGCATTTTAGACTTTAGATTCTGTGCCAGTTTATGCTTTCCTGCCCCACTCTTCAATTTAGCAGCTAGTTTCATCAAATGACTTACTGAATATGTAAGACAATATGCTCATTATTTTAGTTATCTCTTGCAGTATAGCTGACGATCCCAAAATTCAGTGGCTAAAAGCAACCATTTTTATTTTGTTCTTGATTTTGTGTGTCAGGAATGGCAGAATGGCTTAACTGGATGGTCATTACCCATCAACATTGCCTCAGCTTAGGTGGAAGGATCTTCTTCCAAAATGGCTCCTTCACTCACATTCTAGTGTCTCAATGCTTCTTGGCCTCTCTCTCTTATTTGCCAAGGTTCCTACTTTTGACTTAGCCTCTTGTAGAATGGATATTTAAAGGAAGTTTCACTTTTTACATAGGAGCTGGATTCCAAGAGGCAAGCAGTAGAAGCTGTACAGCTAGTTAAGTGCTATGACAGAAAGCGGCATGGCAACACTTCTACCATAGTCTGTTGGTGAAAGCAGTTCCAAGGCTTTAAGGAGGGGAGTAAATTGACTCTGCCTCTTAATGGAGGAAGTCAAGGTCACATTGCAGAAGAGCATATAGGATGGGACGTATTTTTTGCCCATCTTTGGAAAATAAAATTTTTTACACTTATGCTATCTCCTCCTTCTGAAATGCCAATCTCCACTATTCTACTCAACTCCTGCTTTTCTTTTAAGGTTAACTTTAGTACCGGTTGCTCAACTTTGTTACACATTCTTTGAAGAAAACCATTCTTTCTCTCCACAACACCCCTACGTTTAAGCTTCTTTTATCCTAAAGTGGAACATCATTGTCTGTGTCTTGCATATTTATCTCTCCTGCCAGAAGGAAGTATGAGATCACGTCTTACTGATAATCCCTTGTGTATAACATGGAGCCTGGTACTTGGTAGATGTTGAACACATGAGAAGAGAGAACTTGAAAATCTGTTACACTTGGGCCCCCCCTTCAGCAACGAAGATACTTCTTCACCGTGGGAGTCTAATCTGCTACAGTCTCCTTCAAGCATTCTTTCGGCCCTGGATGTTGCATTGCCACCTATTTACTACAACTTAGATATTTAAATTTCTTAAATCTATTGATCATGAAACTGATTAACTGAAGGAATAAATAAATGGTTCTATGAATATATGTATCCTTTATGTTTGGTGTGTTCTCTAGAATAAGGTTAGTATCTGTGGCGAACAGCCTCCAAGATGGCCCGCAATGACCTCCATCTCCTGGTATTCACAATCTTATCTAATCCCTTCCCACATCACACGAGAGCTCGTCTGTGTGACCATTAGAATCCAGCAGAAGTGATGATATTACACTTCTGAGAATAGGTTATAAAAAACACTCCAGGAGCCAGCCCTGACAGCCTAGTGGTTAAAGTTCAGTGCTCTCTGCTTCAGTGGCCCAGGTTTGGTTCTCAGGTGGGGAACCACACCACTCATCTGTCAGTAGCCATGCTATGGTGGCAGCTCACATAGAAGAACTAGAAGGACTTACAACTAGAATATGCAATTAGGTACTGGGGCTTTGAGGAGAAAAAAAAGAGAGGGAGGTTGGCAATAGATGTTAGCTCAGAGTGAATCTTTCCCAACAACAAAAAAAAGACTCTCTAGTTTCTATCTTGGTGTGTGTTTCTCTCTTTACTCACCTTAGCATAAACCAGTTGCCATGTTGTGAGCAGTCCTATGAAGAGGTCTTCAAGGAAAGGAACTGAGGTTCCCCACCAAAAGCCACTTGCATGAGCTTGCAACCAGATCCTCCAGAACCAGCCAAGCTTTCAGGTGACTGCAGCCCCAGGCAATAGCTTGACTGAAACTTCACAAGAGACCCAGAGATGCAGAGCCAGAACCATCCAGCTAAGCTGCTGCCTGACTCCTGGTCCCCATAAACCATATGAGATAATATATGTGTGTGATATAAGCTGCCATGTTTTGGGGTAATTTTTTATGTAGCAATAGATAACTAATCTAATTACTAATAAATATTTGTGAATGTCATTAAAACTAGCAAGAATGAAGCAGTTCCCTTCCTCTTCTTGGATTTTAGACCAAAGTATTTTGTTGTTATTAGGATAGACACCTGGCTGGTAATCCCTATTTGAAGCCAGACCTGGGCTATTTCTCCATCACAAAGAACCTCTCAGATACAGTCAAGAGAAAGTAATGACCTCGCTTCTTGGAGTGCCTATTTGTGCTAATTAGCAGCATGTTGAAGTATAGCATGCCAGGCAATAAACTATTTGTACTTAATCTCCCAACATGTTTTCTTCTAGAAAGAGCATGATGCCAAAGAAATAAACATTAAACTACTATATACAGCCCAACCTTGCAAAGTAGCCTTACTTTCCTTTCTTTGTATTTCAATTCTAATTGCTAAATGAATAGAAATCTTGGATTATTTTGGTTGAAAACAAAATCCTACATTTTGTCTCAACGCTATTGGAACATGAAAAAAAATATATATATTATATGATCTAGAAAAGATCTTATTTATATGTGCTGTTAAGAAATTCAGAAGAGGATCTTAAAAATGCAGGATCACTGAGGATTTCATAATTTTTGTATTAAAATATACTTCCATGAAATGCTTCTATTTAGGATAATTAGGAAAATGTCATAAATTATAGACATAACAAACTTTGTATACACTAATTTAGTAATTCTTCAGTATATGCTGACCTGTTCAGTCATATTCAGCTACTCACCAATCATTTATAGAATGTCTACTGTTACCTGGTCAACAGTAAGAATCGTGGAGTGAAAAAAGCTCAAAGTATGGTATGGACTTCCAGCATGAACAAGACTATTTAATGAGAACTTTCCCCTCTCCTCCTGGAAATCATCTGAAAGACATCATAAAAAGAAAGAAAGAAACAGAAACAGAAACAAAATAGGAACACAAACAAACAAAAACCTTGCATACTATGTTCAATGAAACTAGGAGACAAATATAATTCCTAGACCTCAAAATACTTCTAAGGGTTGTGAAAAGCAGCTGATGTTAAGCAGAAGCCATGTAGAAGAGCAGAGTAAAGAAGTGAAGGGAGAGAGCTCAACATGTAAGAGACCTTGACATTGATTGACTTCAGAAAGTAGCAACACAAACATACTTCCTAAAGGAAAGACAAAGCCCTGAGGTGCAAAACTTTAATCTCTTATATCAATATTATGGGTAAGACCTGGGTGAGCTGGAACAATGAAACAACCTGCATGGACCCAGTTTGGTTCATAGAAGCCAAGGAAGCAGGATGACTCTGAGAAGTAGATCAGCCGGATTTGTTGGAAGTTCATAACTCAAAAAAGAGAGCTCTTGAATTATGAAAACCATCTCCACCAGAACAGTATGCTGGTATGCTGGTTTCTTCCTACAAGAAACTCATACCATTAGCTTGCCCACAGAATGCAATTTATTCAATGATGGGTAATCAAAGGAGCTAACATAGCATTGATGCAAAGATTTAAAAGGAAACAAAAAGAAGGAAAAGAGAAATATTAATGTTGGACTAAAAACACACATGCTTATATGCAGGTACATACACACACACAGACGCAAACTTGTCATGGAACAGATAATAATTGGACCAAACAAGTTCAATGCAAATTTTTAAAATCCTAAGGAATAATAACCTCTATAAGGAAGACCATGAAATCAAAATAAAATAATTCTGAGAAGAGATGACAAATTTAGCAGAAGGATATGAAATGCAAGCTGGCAAATTTCAGGAAAAAATAAATCGAAAAATAAAATCTTTACAGAAATCAAAACAAAGTTGAAAGGCACACAAGATAGACTAAACACAGAGGAAGTCACAGTAAAGACACGAAAGACAGAATGAGAAACCAAACATAATAAAGGAAATAAAAATTTGAAAACGTTTAGAAACAAAATAGTAGATTATTCAACACTGACAAAGGATATCTAACATACATATCATTTAAGTCCTGGAAGAAGAAAGTCAAACAATGAATGAAACAAATATTTAAATAGATAATTCAAAAATATTTCCTGACACATAAAGGCTATAAACCTACATATTGGAAGGGCACACAACATGCCAGGGAATAGCTAACACTAATAAAATAGATAATAGTGTGATATACTCCAGGGACATCATTGGTTTTCTCTATAAAAGGAATGATTTCTTTGGCAAACAAAGTAAAAAGATCAAGTCACTTAGAGGGAGGAAACAAACATCAAGATGACATCAGATTTATCCCAAGAAACATTCATTGACAGAAAACAATGGGAGTGACACCTACAAGATGCTTACGGAAAGAAAATGTGAGGCAAGGATTTCATACCCAACTAACCCTTCTTTATGTATACAGTTCAGAGACAATTTTCAACATGGAAAATCTCGGAAAATATTTACCCATGAGCCCTTCTTGACAAAAGTAATAGAAAACAAACTTCAATGAACCAAGAAATGACTGGGGAGGTGAGAGCAAAAAACTGCAGGTGGCCAATATAGTCAATACATTTGAGTGGGAAAGGAAGGCTAAAACAGAGATGTGTTTGGGCGTGAAAGAACAGAACATACATCCTGGTGATGTAGAAATGATCCAACACACATAAACTGGAAAGAGAAGGAAGACGGGAGGTAGAACAAGCTCGATGATTACTTCGTCAATAATAGCTGGGCTAGAAATCATTTTATTTAAAGCTGATAGAACATATAAGAGAAAAATAGGTATATTAAAATTTATTACTGGTCATAGCAAGTAACTAATAGTTACTATCTAAAGAAACAGAAGACTCTTAGTAAGGTAATTGAATTCATCTGTTGTTCCATGAGAGTTACAGTAGACAAAAATTAAGCAAAAATATAAAATATCTGAATAACCTAATTTAAAAAGTATACCCGATCAATATTTGTCAGACTTTGTACAATAAGAGAGAACATACTTTGCTGACAGGTCATACACAAAATTGGCTATATATTAAGTCACAAAGTAAATTCTACATAATAAATATGCAGACAGCATTATGTCACTATAATTCAATAAAACTATTAAATGCAATCAGGAAACAAATACTCTGCCAACATGGAAATTTATAATTCATATAAATTCTTGGTACCAGAAAAATATAGAGTGTACAATCTCAGCCTACCCAGAAAATTATAAAAATCAAAACAGCATGTGGGAGACAACTACAGCTCAGAGAAAACTCATATGCTTCACTATTTTTATCACTAAATGTGAAAGACTAAACATCTGAAGAGAGAAGTTAGAAAAATGAACTTAAGGAAAGCAGAAGGGACCAATGAAGATAAATTAAGAAATTCAAATGTTGAAAGTCAGGCTTAAAAAGAAGTAAAACTAGTAATCCACAACAGATTTTAATAGATTATCCACTAATAAATCAAGACAAAAAGAAAGAAAATGTAAATACATAAAATAAAAATGATATGGGGGTAAGTAGCAACAGGAGCAGGAAAAATGAAAAGAATCATAAAAATGATACTACTCGACTTTATGCAAATAGATCTTAAAATTATTGTGAAACAGAAAATTTTCAATGAAATTTCTAAAGCTTACTCCAGAAGGGCTATAAAACAAGTCCAATTTCCAAAATAGACACAGATAAAAGGTGTCAAAGAATTGCCTTGGGAAAAAATCACCAGGCGAATTATACTAGTCCTTAAACAGTAGATAATTATAACATGATTTAAAGTATTCTATAGCCATAGATGAAGAAGAAAACAGATACTTACAGATACTTCTTATGAAATGAGTATTTCAGTTTTACCAAAGCTTCATAAAGGTTACACAAACATCAAGAAAGCTCCAGACTCAATCTTTCTCATGACTGTCATAAATATCATATTATAAAATATAATTTCATAGAATATTATAAAACAGTGATATTAGCATATCTTATTACCATAAATATTAACAAATAGACACTGACACAACATATACACATATATATAAAGGAATATTATTTAGCCTTAAAAAATAAGGACATCCAGCCTTTTGTGACAATATGGATGAACCTGGAAGATATTATGCTAAATGAAATAAGCTAGACACAGAATGAAAAACACTGCAAGAACTCATTTACACATGGAATCTAAAATAGTCAAATTCATAAAAGCAGAGAGCAGAATGGTGGTTGCCAGGGGCTTAGGGTGTGGGAAATGAAGGAATATTCGTCAAGAGGTACAAAGTTCCCGTTATGCCAGATGAATCTGGAGATCTAATGTACAACAATGTGACTATAGTTAGTACTGTATTGTACACTTGAAATTTCTAAGAAGGTAGATCTTAAGTATTCTCACCATACACACACAAAATCTAACTAAGTGAGGTGATGGATATGCTACCTTAGTTTGATTGAGGTGATTATTTCACAATGTATACATATATCAAAACATCAAATTGTATTCCTTAAATATATACAATTTTTATTTGTCAATTATACTTCAAGAAAGATGAAGGGAAAATTCCAAAAAAGTGAAGAAGATGGAACACTTCCTAACACATTTTATGAGGCCAACATCACCCTGATCTCAAAGCGAGACAAGGACAACACAAAGAAGGCAAATTACAGGCCAATATTGCTGATGAACATCAATAGAAAAATCCTCAACAAATACTGGCAGACTGAATACAGCAATATATTAAAATACAGCAATACACGATCAAGTGACCAGGGATGCAGGGATGGTTTAATATGCAAATTGATCAATGTGATACACCACAATAACAAAATGAGGAATAAAAAGCACATGATCATCTCAACAGATGCAGAGAAAGCATTGGACAAGATCCAACATCCACACACAATGGGGAAAAACTGAAAGCCATCCCTCTGAGAACAGGAACAAGACAAGGGCACCCACTCTTGCTACTCTTATTCAACATAGTACTGGAGGTTTGGGCCAGAGCAATTAGATAAGAAAAAGAAATAAAATGTATCCAAATTGGCAATGAAGAAGTGAAACTCTTGCAGTTTTGCAGATAACATGATTTTATGTATAGAAGATCCAAAAGAACCCACTGGAAAACTGTTAAAAGTAACCAACAACTACAGTAAAGTTTCAGGGAACAAAATCAAATTACAAAAATCAGTTGAATTTCTATACTTAAATAAGGAACTAACAGAAAGAGAACTCAAGAATATAGTCCCATTTACAACGGCAACAAAAAGAATAAAATATCTAGGAATAAATTTAACCAAGGAGGTGAAAGACCTGTACGATGAAAACTATAAGACATTATTGAAAGAAATCGACGATGACATAAAGAAATGGAAAGATATTCCACGCACATGGATTGGAAGAATAGACATAGTTAAAATGTCCATACTACCTAAGGCAACCTGCAGAGTCAACGCAATCCCAATCAGAATCCCAATGACATTTTTCACAGAAATAGAACAAAGAATCCTAAAATTCATATGGGGTAACAAAAGACCCCAAATAGTTAAAGTAAACCTGAGGAAAATAAACAAAGTTGGAGGCATCACAATCCCTGACTTCACAATATACTAAGAAGCTACAGTAATCAAAACAGCATGGTACTGATACAAAAACAGGCACAGAGATCAATGGAACAGAATTGGAAGCCCAGAAGTAAAACCACACATCTATGGACAGCTAATCTTCGACAAAGGAGCCAAGAACATACAATGGAGAAAGGAAAGTCTCTTCAATAACTCGTGCTGGGGAAACTGGACAGGCACATGCAAAAGAATGAAAATAGACCACTATCTTTCTCCATACACAAAAATAGACTCAAAATGCACCAAAGACTTGAAGGTAAGACCTGAAACCATAAAGCTTCTAGAAGAAAATATAGGCAGTACACTCTTTGACATCAGCCTTAAAAGGATCTTTTCGAATACCATGTCTACTCAGACAAGGGAAACAAAATAAAAAATAAATACGTGGGACTTCATCAGACTAAAGAGCTTCTTGAAGGCAAAGTAAACAAGGATCAAAACGAAAAGACAACCCACCAACTGGGAGAAAATATTTGCAAAGCATATATCCGATAAGGGGTTAATCTTTATGATATATAAAGAACTCACACAACAAAGAACAAAAAGCAAACAACCCAATCCAAAAATGGGCAGAGGACATAAACAGGTGTTTTTCCAAAGAAGATTTACAGATGGCCAATAGGCACATAAAAAGATGCTCAACATCACTAATCACCAAGCAAATGCAAATCAAAACTACACTTAGATATCACCTTACACCCGTTAGAATGGCTATAATCACAAAGACAAAAAAAATAACAAATGTTGGAGAGGATGGGGAGAAAAGGGGACCCTCGTACACTATTGGTGGGAATGCAAACTGGTGCAGCCACTATGGAAAACAGTATGGAGATTTCTCAAAGAATTAAAAACAGAAATACCATACGACCCAGCTATCCCACTCCTGGGTATTTATCCAAAGAACTTGAAATCAACAATATAAAGAGACTTAAGCACCCCTATGCTCATTGCAGCATTATTCACAATAGCCAAGATGTGGAAGCAACCCAAGCGCCCATCAACTGAGAAATGGATAAAGAAGATGTGGGATGTATATACACTGGAATACTATTCAATCATAAAAAGGACAAAATCATCCCGTTTGCAACAACACGGATGGACCTTGAGGGTATTATGTTAAGTGAAATAAGCCAGATACAGAAAGACAAACCTGTACGATTTCACTCATATGTGGAAGATAAACAAACACGTGGCCAAAGAGAACAGATTAGTGGTTACCAGAGGGGAAAGGGGGGGGGGGGGGGGGGGAGCGCAAGGGGTAAAGGGGCACATATATATGGTGACTGACAAATAATAATGTACAACTGAAATTTCACAATGTTATAAACTAGTATGACCTCAATAAAACCAAAAATAATTTTTAAAAGATGAAGAAAAAAAAGAATTATTTGGCTAAATAGATGGCAATTCCACAATAAGTGTGTTTTATAAGTAGATATGCATGCATTTTACTTGCAGGATAAACCTGTGCAATTTGAGAAGTCCAGAGGCTCAGAATTATTAGAAATAACAACAAAAACCCAACCAACAAACAGAGATGGCGAGAGTGAGAAAGAGCAGCCACTGAACCCTGAACATCCTGGGCTTTCTTGAGGGGGCACATTTTGTTCTATGCTGATCACTCTCTGGGGGCTCACACAGCCTAATTCCAAATCTCCTCACTCCTCTACAGGTGAATATTAGCATGAGGAGTGATGGAACGAGATTCCTAAATGAGAAATGGTTAATCCTTTGTTTTCACGCAGCTACACAGGCTCTTAACGTTAATACCAGGAGGTGTCGACTGCACCCTGTCATTTGTATTCGTGTCAGCTTTATAATGTTACTTAGCGCTAATAGATTAGGATTTCAGGGCATTCCACGTTGGCAGTACTCCTGGGAGGTAGAGAAGGTGAATCCTAGCATCTTCACATGCATGAAAGGAAGGTAATTCATGTTCCTGCCTCCTGCCTCCTAGCGAAGAGTAAGCTCCATCAAGTGTCTCTGATTACAGGGCACCATGAGATTCCTTAGTAAACAGCAATTAGTGGTGATGATGGATGCTAATACCATATCAGAAGTCCAGCCCAGGACGTAGGAGGATCAAAACTCACTCTTGGTGTGAGACAGAATACTCAAGTGCTTAAACAATTACACAGATTCCAAAGTATTGCTTATCCAAGAAAACAAAGAGGAAAGTGCCAAATACATGTTTTTAGTACTCTAAATAAAAGTAATAATGCAGGAGAAGATAAACATATATATATATATGACTTCAAACTTTGGTTAACTAATAATAAAAGTTAAAAATCAAAGAAATCTCTTTAGTTTGTAACTATATTAACTTAATCTACAAACCACTCTCCAAATCTAGGAACCATTCTTCTTCACAGAGTTGGAGAAGGTAGTGTGGGAAAGTGGTTAACAGTGTGGCGTTAGGAGTCAGGCTGAAGTGGCTTTGCCCCTCGTCTACCAGCTGTGAGAGCTTAGGGAAGTTCTTTGACTTGACTAAGCCTCAGTTGTCTCCCCCGTGAAATGGGGATGATCACAGCACTTCGCCCACAAGATTGTTGAGAAATCAAATGCGATATTGTGTAGAGAGGACCATATTGCCAAGGGTAATCAACAGGCTGATTTCCAGCAGTCTGTGATGAAACAAACACAAAAACTAAGAGGGCTTGGAAACTTTTATGGTAGTTTGACCAAGCAAGTTTATGGTTGTTGAATCAAATAATTTTTTTAAATGAGCATGTATTTTGAATGTCTGCTTTTTATTTCAGTTTACTTTTAAGAATTCATTTTTATTATTTACAGAAGTGTTGAGGAAAAAAAACGGTAGAATTGGTCCTCGACCATAGTTTGAGAAACACTGACATAGAGGACGCAGCACAGGGCTTGGCTCATGGTAAACTCTCAATAAATGTTGGTGGTGGTTGTTATTATTATTATTCATTGCAACAGTCAAATTGCGTCATCATACTTGCACTGACCTTACCAGGAACCACGGTGTCAGACACATCCTTTGTCCCTGTTCAACATTTCAGCCTTCCCACCTGTCCCTTGTTGCAGCCATTGCTCTGGTGCCCAGCCTCTCAGGGGCCCCAACTTACTTCCCACAGGTCAAGGTGACTTCACCTTGACTTATGTTTACCTCCTTCCTCTAGGCCCTGTGCCAGGCTGCCCTTTTGACTCCAAGGCTTGGGATCTCGCAGGACCCGGTTCAGCGCAGGTGCATCCAGAACCCAGAAGTGCAAGGCTGCAGTGCGCCAGTGGGTGAAGCTCTGCTCAGTGGGAGAGAGCAGCTAGAAAACAAATTTTTCCCCTTTCTTTCCCCTGACCCAATGTTGAGACTGTTAAATGGCTTCTCAGAGGACGGTTTCACAGGACAGAGCACTTAGTGGCTGCACATTCCATCCCTTGTCCTCACTTTGGCTCCCCTCCTGCTGCCTCACTCCTTTGCCTCTCACTCCTCCTCCCTAAGTCCTCACACGTAAGCCTTTGCTGCAGGCTCTATGGGGAATGCAGGCCGAGGGATCCACATTCAGCTTTGAGCTACATCTAGGAATCTCTTTGAGTCTTAGAGAATTGTACACTTCTACAGGTCATCAAATTCATTCAGCCTAATCCCTTTATTTTACAGATACAGAAAGTAAGATCCATTAAATCAGGTGCCCAGATGGTGCCAGATTTGTGCTTTGAAGCGGCTGGATCCAATACAGACCAAGATTTCTGGGGCTAAATCAAGAGGTCTAGTCCTCTTTCCACTACACCAGTGACTCTCCCATGATCTAAGAGTCACAGAGGATCTTTAAAGCCATTTTTAAGGTGTTGCTAAGTTCGCATATATTGAAATGCCCACTGTCAGCAAGCATTTGCATGTGAAGGTAAATCGGACATTCCATTCAATGGCTGCATTGGTTTCCTAGGGCTGTCATAAAAAAGAACTACAAACTAGATGGCTTAAACAACAGAACTTTCTTCTCAGTTCTAGAGGCCAGAAGTCTAAAATCAAGGTGCCAGTGGGGCCAGGCTTCCTCTGAGACTCTGGGTAGAATCTTTCTTTGCCTACTCAGCTTCTGGTGGTGACAGGACATCCTAGGAGTCCCTTGGCTTGTGGATGCATCACTTCAATCTCTGCCTCTGTCATCACCTGGTGTATAAACCATATCTTTTATTTTCTGTATTTGATGCTTTGACATCTGGGGTCTTGCTGACCCCAGAGGGATGGCCCCTCCCAAGGCTAGTACCAGACAACTAGGGGCAGCCCCTGTGCAGAGCCCACTAAAATTATCCCAACTAGCAAATCCCAAACTGGTTTCCCAGGCCTCACTCATTCCTCCCCATGGAAACCATAATAAAGGCTCTTACCCACATTTTTCCCTCGCTCCCTCTATCTTCTACCCACCCTGCTTCCCTGTGTGGCCATGTGTGGCATCTTGTGCCTCCTAATTCTGTGAAACTGTGAGTGTAAACATCTTCCTGCAAATGGTCACTTCCATGTGTGCGTCTTGCTATAGCCAATGAAAACAAATCCTGGGTACCCTTGGGATTCTCCCTATGTGCCTGTGTCTGTGTCTCTTCTCCACTTCTTATAAAGGACAGTACTCATACTGGATTAGGGCCCATCCTAATTCAGTTTGACCTCACCTTAATTTGATTACATCTGCAAAGCCCCTATTTCCAAGTAAGGTCACATTCACAGGTCCCAAGGGTTAGAACTTGAACATATCGTTGTGGGGAACATAATGCAACCCGTAACAACATTGTATAGCCAATATTGAGAATGCTTACTTTTATGATGTCTAATCCTGGTACAATCCAGAGCAGGGATTAACAAACTTTTTCTGTAAAAGGGCTAAATCATGGATATTTTACGCTTTGCCAGGCTACATATGGTCTCTCACATATTCTTCTCCTCCACCCTGTTCTCTTTCTCCTCCTCCTCTTCCCTCTCCTCTTTCTCCCTTCAATCCTTGAAAAATGTAAAAAAAATTCTTAGCTTATGAGCTGTGCTAAAACAGGCTACTGGCCAGATCTGGCCTGCAGGCTATGGTTTGTTACCCCGACCTACAACAATAATCGAACGAGATCACAGGAGGCTGAACAATGCCTGGCAGATATTTAGTGCTCATTATGTTTGTTGTTTTGTCAGCTATTTAGTAAGAGTCAGCATCTAACCAAAAGCTTGCAAGATAATGCTCATCTGTGTGACTAATTGGCAAGCTATTTCCTGTTTAAAATGTTTTTGGCAACAACCTTCATAGCCTGAGTAAGATATGTTTAGGAGAAAGAAGATCAAGAGTGGCATTCAACATCACTGTGATATATCCCCCATGTGCTATGCTTAGGGTAGTTGTAGGAGGCAGTGGCCATGGTGGTGGTGAGAGGCATGCAGAAGACATACAGTGTGGCATTGCTTTAGCCATAGGACCACTTAAAATGTAGAGCAGTGCTGGAAGATAATTCAACCAGCAGATATTTGAATTATTTATTTATTTATTTTTGATCAGATATTTTGGGCTCCTGGGTTAACAAGAAGGATGTTCCATCTGTGGGGGACTGGAATTGGCCACCCCAAGATATGTCTCTTTGGCATGAGGATTATTTGGGGCTGGTTACTTTTAAAAAAAACCTGCAGATGGGAAAGAAACTCTGAAAAGTAGAATTTACTTACCCTTTATTAAGAGACGTTTACATTTGTAAAGGAAATCTCCATCTGTAAAGGTGTCTCCCTCTCTGTACCAGGAAGAAGAGGGCATGACATTATCTCTAGAAACTCTTAATCAATGCAGAAGGCAAGGACTTAACTCTGCATAATAATCTTACTCTTGTTTGCTGTACTTGTCTGGTAACCTCCTGTAACTGACTACCCCCACCCCAGCATCCTCCTTTGTCTTTAGCTGAAGATGATATTTAAGGTGGTGGCTTAAGCCATTTTGGTGAGTTGCTTAGCTGGCCTGAGCCTCTCCCACGTATACATGTTATAAAGCTTTGTTTAATTTTCTCCTGTTATTCTGTCTCAGGTGAATTTAATTCATTTTCCGGCCAGAAGGACCCAGAGCAGATAGAGGAAATGTCTTCCTGCCCTACACTTCCTTATGAGGGAGAAAATAGACTTGAATCAGAGCCATCTCTACTACTTTTGGAAAAGGTAGTAAATTCTTCTTTTTATTTTATTTTATTATTATTCTTTTTTTTGGTGAGGAAGATTGGCCCTGAGCTAACATCTGTGCCACTCTTCCTCTATTTTGTATGTGGGATGCCACTGCAGCATGACTTGCTGAACAGTGTGTAGGTCTGCACCTGGGAGCTAAACCCAGGAACCCCAGGCCACCAAAGCTGAGTGCACGAACCCAACTGCTACATCACTGGGCCAGGCCCAAGTTCTTCTTTTTAAATAGGCCTATTGGTGAGGTGAGGAGGATCGAACACAACACAACACAACACAACAAATCATTGCCTCTCTGTTTTGGAAAGAGTGCTGGGGAAGAGTCAATACAATGGATGCCGTTGAAGCTAAAGTACAATGTAGTGGCCCCAATAATCCTCCCCAGGGTCATATAACCTGGCAGGGGTGGCCACTCTTTGCTGTCAACTGTCCCAAATGGTCCCTTGGTGGCGTCCACCCCCTGCTTCCTTTTGTCCTGAGCCTTTATCACTCTCTCTTCACTGAGGGAAGAGATAATGCCTGTTTTCAGATCTGTTCAGGAAATTCTGGACTTGGCAGAGCAACCTCCCTGGAGAACCTGATAATTAAGACAGTTGCATACTTGCTATGATGATGCTTACTTATGTCTGCCTTGAACGCCAAGCACTGTAATTACCTCGTGAACCTGAGGTCAGCTTTCTAGGTATTAGCGTGCTCCATGGGGATGAGAGAGCCACTGCGTGTTCCTAAGACATGTTAAATGCCTTAGATGAGGTGGAATGATAGTGGATTTTGGAGTCAGGTGACCTGTCTTTAGCTCACAGCTCTGCCACTCACTGGTAGTGAGATTTGGGGCAAGATTCTTAAGCTCTCTGAGGTTCATTTCTCTCTTCTATTACATAGGAATGAGTACACATATATCATAGTATTGTGATAAGGATTAAATGAAATTATCTTAACACAGTTCTTGGAAGATATAAGGTCACAGTCTTCATTTGGAGATTTCACCTGTGCAGTTAACCTAAACATTTTGGTAGGTTTGCCAGATTTAGCAAACAAAATTACAGGATGCTTATTTAAACATGAATTTTAGGTAAACAACAAATAATTTTCTAGTATAAGTATGTCCCAATTTATATGGGTCATTCTTATACTAAAAATTACTTGTTTATATGAAATTCGAATTTAACTGAGCATCTTATATTTCATCTGGTAACGCTATATTTGAAGGATCTTAGAATCTTCTTTTCAGAATACCTTTGTAGAGTAACTGAGTGAAAACCATCAAAGCTAAGTTATAACTCTCGAGCCAAGGTTTTAAGTTCTACTCAGAGTGCTCTGGCAGAATACAAACCTTGAAACTTTCCAGCTTCTGATATTCAAAATAGGAAAAAATATTCTCTACAAACAGAGCCCTGAAAAGTAGGAGTTGTGAGCATACTGTTAGATAGTTTAAAAAGCAGAAGGAAAAAAAATAAAACCATTTAGGAATTCCCCATATCTGAGAAAAGCCCCTCCAACTTGTTTAAACTCATCAAAATCTCATGCTGAGCGTAGGAAAGAAAAAGCGGGTTCTTCTTACCTCAGCCAAAGCGCTCCTGGCCCCCAGGAGCCAAGGAGGAAACTGGCAGATGAGGAGCACCTGTGTTTGTCCCGAGAGGGTTTCCTCTCGTCAACGTGTCCGGTGAAATGGCTTCAAAGGTAGATCGCGTCCTGACTTACACTCAAACTCATTGCTTCCTGCTTCTCCTTAAACCAATATGCAAATATTTTCCTATAAGGTTAGGGATAAGAGCAGGAGAAGATGAGAGAATGTGAGTATAATAATAATTGCCTCAGGGAGCCGTGAGGATTAAAACAGATCATGTGTGATACAGGAAACCTTGAGCCCAGTTCCTAGCACATAAATATCACTGCTGGAGATCGGTGAAAAGCAGTTGAGAACAGGAAGAGCCTGGAGACAGGATTCAGGGAACACTGGCGCATCCCCAGCTACCTGCTGGGAAGCAAGCCCTGTGACAGAACACAAGGGTAGAATGTTCTTCACCGTACAAAGTTTCGTAGTCTAGTGGTGAGACACAGAGGAACACTAAGTACACGTGCGGGCACAATGGAGAGCCGGAGAAGGCAGAGGGGTTTGTCGCCCTACCACCGACCCTTCTCCTTACTCCATCCTCAATACGCAGGCAGTTTAAATTTACTCTAAATGACCGCAAATAGGGGCTAATGTAAATCATGATCTATGAGGACATTTAAAAGTAGGCTGTTGGGGCCGGCACAGCGGTTAAGTGCTCACGTTCCGATTTGGCAGCCCAGGGTTCACCAGTTCAGATCCCGGGTGCAGACATGGCGCTGCTTGGCAAGCCATGCTGTGGTAGGCGTCCCACATATAAAGTAGAGGAAGATGGGCATGGATGTTAGCTCAGGGCCAGTCTTCCTCAGCAAAAAGAGGAGGATTGGCAGCAGTTAGCTCAGGGCTAATCTTCCTCAAAAAAAAAAAAAGTAGGCTGTTGAAAAATAACCATTGTTCTGAGAAAATGTCCACAATATTGCTGAATAAAAAGAAGCAGTCTACAAGCATTATTTTATTATGTATAAAACTAGAGGTCAAACATCAAAATGTACATGTAATGATTTCCTTTAGGTAGGTGAATTATGGGTGATTATATAAAAGGCTTATTTCTTAGAACTGTGTGTGTTACAGATTATTTGCATTGAATATGTCTAATTTTCTAATTAAAAAATCCAACAAATATGAAAAATACCATTAAAATCCACAGATAACACCCCTCATAGATTTCCTCCCCCAAATAATTGAATATTTAGTTCAGAATTGAAGATACACTTATGTGAAACTGATGGACCAAATCTAGGTTACGTCACAGCAGTAAATGATTGAAAATCATATAAGTTCTCTCCATGTCAAGTGCTCCATGCAGTGGTGCCAGGAAAGGCTGACACTGTATGGAGGCAGAGTGTGCCAGTTCATCTGTGCCTTCCGTTTACCATCAGGCAGTGCATTCTCATTGGACGGTGCCCACGCTGTCCAAATTGCTGTGTGTTTTGCATGTCGTCTCTGAATATAAGGCCGAGCAGTTTGGATTGGGGAATGGCTTCTTTTTCCCTTTTATAAAACACAAATTAAGCTCATATATATTAAGTATTGATAACATAAGGATAATAATTGGATTAAAATGCATTACAAATTAATATTTGTAAAATTCATAAAATAGACAAAGCACTGAGGTCTGTGCTAAGAATGGAAAGAAGGATATCAACAATCACAATTCCCAAAGGTTTTATAATCCATTTGAGGGAAGAAAATATGTTCATTAAGCAAATATGTTCAACTATAGAAGAATGCACAGTATAGTGCTGAATGAGTGGAACTGATGAGAGAAAACAGTACAGTTAGGGGGAACAAGAGATGGATTTAGGGCTTGAGAAATATGGAAAGCTTCATAGATGAAATGCCTAAAAGAGTAAGAAGTACAGAGAGATGAGGAGATGATCATTTCAGAAAAGGAAAATGGTGCAAAGGCAAGGTGACCCTTAACATGTTCAGAGGTTGATCAATAGAACCTTATTTTTAAGGAAGAATTTAGAGTAAGTTGTAGAGATACATCAGCAGAAAACCGTTTAACAATCTTGAATGCCAGGGATTTGGGATTTTATTTTGAAGGAATCCACTAATTTTGTAACCAAGGAAGGTATAGTTATGTACTGCTAGTTTAGGAGGACTAAATCTGGCAGTGGGGCAAAGCACACCCTGGAGACAGAAAAAAGGGAAAAGGGAAAATTTGTTGCAATGTTATTGTACTGGATCAGGCATGAGGTGATAAAGGCCTAAAATAAACCAGTGGCCATGGGAATAGAAAGGGTGGCATGAACATTAACAATAGCGTGAAGTGTCTCATCAGAAAGGGAAGAGACCAAGCCAACCCTGAGACCTCAATCTGAATGCAAAAGACAATGGATATTACCTAGATGCTCCGAAAGAGTTGGATGGTGAGAAAAACCATCAATTTAGTATTAAATATGTTGACATGGAGAAAATGGTCAGATCGCTCAGTGGAGATGACAAGTGCTCAGGCTTGGAGTTCAGAAGACATGCTTCACATGCAGACTCAGCTTTGGAGGGTTATCTGCAGAGAAGTGATGCTTGAATCAGGACAACAATAGGCATTGTTGAAGAGGAGATTACTAGAGATTATTGATAAAGCCGTGGAAAAGACAATTTACTCAATTTCTTTACATGTCTGTTAAACGGGAAGAAAACCCATCATTTACAGACTTTCTTGTGATTCTGGAGCAGAATGGTGCAGGTAGATGTTCCATATCCTTCAATATGCCACAGGTATGAATGCCCTTCCCCATCTAGACACTGTACAGCTGATTTCACAGGAAACCTCTATGATCATCTTCTAGATTTAAAAGAAAATCTACTTCAGATCCCACAGATATTTTTAAACAGAGGTCACCATCCTCCTCCAACCCATCAATCCGAGTGTATCTACTAATCACTTGGAGGAGGAGGAAGAGTTACTCCATGAGTGCAGTGTGCCGGGAACTTTTGTATGAGATTTACATCTGGTTACTTTCACAACAACCCTATGAAATAGATGGTTGTAGTAGCAGTAGTCGTCGTCATTGTCGTCATAACAGTGATAGCAGTGGTAGTCATAAAAGTAGTTGTGGTAATATTAGTTATAGTAATAGGAATAGTTGTAACAAAATTAGTCGTACTACTGCTACTGGTAGTAGGGTCACTTTATAGGTGAAATAAATAAAGCACAGAGAGTCTAAGTAACTTACCAAATGGATGCAGTAGTAAATGGCAAACCCTGGTCCAAACCCCAGCAGTCTAGCTCCAGGGTCCACATCTTTAAACCCGAGGCAATGTCATTGTCAAATGGACTAGAGATGGATGAAGGCTTTTTCACGACCTATTCAGTTGTGGGAACTTGAAGTTAGATATTCAAGAAAGCAGACTTTTGACTTTTAACCACAATCTTCTTTTGATGACTTGAATGGGAGTAAGTTCTTCTGAAAGACATACTTACATTTATAGAAGTAATTGGAAGAATTTTAGTTTACTAATACCATAGTATTTTGCTTTTGATGCCAGTGTATTTTGCTTTTATTTTTGTTTGTTTATTTATTTATTTTTTTACCATTTCCATGATCAAAAAAAAAAAAACCAGGAACAAAAACAGAGTGAAAAATCTCATCTTGAGTTTCAGTGCCTTAATTAGCTTTAGATGCTAAAACACTTAATGAGTTTGCCTCCCTTCTGCGTTTGTTCTCACTTTTCCATCCTAGTCCTTGTGTGAGTCTGCTCAGGACAGAATACCACAGACTGCATGGTTTAAACAACAGAAATTTGCTTCCTCGCGGTTCTGGAGGCTGGAAGTCTGAGATCAAGGTGCCAGCAGATTTGGTTTCTTGTGAGGATTCTCTTCCTTGCTTGTAGACAGCTGCCTTTTTGCTGTGCCCTCACATGACCTTTCCTCTATATGCACACGCATGCCTCATGTCTCTTTCTCTTTCTGTAAGGACACAAATCTTACTGGATTAGGGTCCCACCCTTGTGAACTCACTTAACCTTAATTATCTCTTTAAAGGCCCTATCTCCAAATATAGTCATATTGGGGGTTAGGCTTCAACACATGAATTTTAGAGAGACATAATCCATCCCATAACAGTCCTGTGTCATTACCTGAACACGTCAGTGCTCACATCAGTGCTGATGTCAGTTTGACAAGATTAAGTTTCACAATGACAGAGCTGAGTTTCTTTCAAGGGGAAAAAATTAAAATAAAACTCACATTGTTAATCAATCTTCACTCCCCCCTGATTCAGTAGTCATTACGGACTCTAGAAGGTGTGCACCAGAGCTGATAAATTGGTTTGCAGTCTAAGAGGATGGCTATCATAAAATAGACAGCAGCTGTGTTGTCTATAATTAACCTATAACGCTATCCTCATTTTCCCTACTGACAATCCTACTTGGTTCAGCTTATCTCTTATGCACGGAACTTTCAGTCTCCAAAGAGCCATAGTTTCTAAACATGATGACCTACTCAAGTCCTGGTTTAGGAAACCCTTAGTCAAAGACAGACACATTTTATTCAATCCAAACAGAGTTTTTAACTGAAGTTTCTTAGTTTCCGACTCTGTAAGACCAGCTTCAAGAAACCAGCGACAATTCAGAGTAGAGAATATGGCTTCAGTCCCCCTGCACCACTTTCTGCCAGAAGTGTTTCTACACACTTTCTCTCCCTTGTAAAACATGATGACACTAACATGCCCAGAGGACTGGCATCAAGATTGGTTGGGAGACAGCGCACATTCCTAAATCCTGGGATGTAAGTATCTGTGGCCATTGCTGCTGCTTTAAGGCCCAGATTGACACCCTTAAGAAAAGGGAGGGTACGTTATTACACTTTGGTTCTAGATGAAGAGATGTCAAAGAAAGAGATGCAGGTTGGCTGCACAAGCGGGGACTCTGAGCAGGAACATTCATCGATAGATTAAATGGTAATATTACAATTAAGATATTAACAGTACTTACCATGTGCCAGATCGTTCACATATATTATCTCTAATCTTTATATGAAATTTTCAGTGCTGATATTATCCCCATTTGTTAGATGAGCAAATTCAGAATCACGGAGATTACATAACTTTCTGCCAAGGAGAAAAGAGAAAACTCAAACCGTGATTGCCTGGGTCTAAAATCAATTGTTTTTGCAACAACAGATTCTGCTACTCCTAGATAAAGATCTAAAGTCCAGGTTTGGCTCATTGCCTTACTGGCTAAGAAATTCAATATTATCAGTTATCTCTGTATTTATTAGGATCAAAATTGATACGAATCAAATCACAATGGTCGAAAATAAATCATAAGAGTCTACATTAATTTACGCTGGAGGATGTATCTATTAAGATAACTGGCTTGGATCATTTGCTCAAGAAAGCTCCTCCCCTAGTGTCTAGGTAAACCCAGGAGATGAAACAATAAATCAGAGACTTGCCTGTGGCACCAAGAATTAGATTAAAGGGAGAATGGATGTTCTTTAGAAATATCTCTGTAGCTAAAATCCCTGAATAAATATCTCGTGATATTTAGTTCTGAATAATTGAGAGTGGATCTCACCTTCTCCCTTGGCCCAGATGGCTAGAACAATATCAATGACAGCACTCACATTAAAGATTCTTTTCCCCTGGCAGCACTTTATTGTGAAACTACCATCACTTTGTTTGATTTTTCACTTGAGGTTCCCTCCCTTGGGATTCCTGAAAGGCACTGCCTTGCTCTCTCCTGAAAACACAGTGAGTTCACGCTGAGAGTCTTTGGGTTGGAAACATGGGTCCCTCTCACTCTCTATAAAAATGGAATACCCACTTGGAACAGAAGAGAAATATGCCTTAAGTCCCATATAACCGCACTCCTTAGAGGTCCCTGGGCAGATTGATGGATTGGACTGAGAAGAGTTCCCTCCTTCCCCTCCAGCTAATCCCACATTCTTCAAGTAGGTGGAGAGAGGCACACACACGGACAGGCAAAAGAAATGTATGGAAATGAGTTGCCAGTTGATGGACAAAAAAGGAATAATTACTTGCATTAAGAATATTTGCCTTCCCAACATGTTAAAAAAAAAAAAAAAAAGCCCATTAATGCAACTCAGAGGATTCAAACCACTGTAGAGAGGCTTTCTGATTTCAGAGGGCAAAGGGGCCTCAATTTGTATGCATTTTAAATTCCCGACAAAATTTCCATTAGCGACCTGAACATCTGAAAGGAATTTGGGGAACCTTTGGGGAACAGGATGATTAACACAAATCATTCTGTGTTAGCACTGAAAGGAGGCGGACCCACGACTCTGTGAATCTAGCAGGAAAGGGGTCCATTCTAGGACCTCGGTGGGGTGGTAGGCGAAGAGGCACGGAGCACTACGGGCTCTTAGAAGGCAGAAAGGACCACTGTTCTCTAATCTTCCACATCCTTCAGATGGTTTTCATTTGCAAAGCTGCCTTCCGACTCTTGTCATTTTACATCACAGTCCAAGGAGCAAATTCTCCCTTCTTTACCTTCCTCCTCTCTTCTTATTCCAATGTAATAAATAAAATCTATATTTTAATAATTCCTCATTCAGTATTAAAAAACCGGTTTTACTCCTGTTTCCATCATTATCAATTGCATCCTGGTGGCCTTGGACAAAAGCACCCTTCTTAGCCTCAGTTGCATCGTGGTTAAAACAAGAATGACATCTTCCATGCCTAATCCACTGTAGTTGTTGTAAAGTTTAATAAATTATTGTAAGAGACATTGAATTGTATAAATTAAAGTCCATAGGACTTTATTTATAACACATGGAATGATCATTGCTGGTTTATATATCTCTTTGTTCATTAGGAAGAGATCTATCTCTCCATGTCTACTCATCCTTTTATTAATTATTTCATGCACTTGTTCACTAACAACTAAGTAGGTACCAGGCACTTTTATAGGCACTGGGGTCTCTTCTAACCTGTTGTCACCATCACTACACAAGCTCCCCTTGGGGGATCCATTCACCCCAATTACATGTTAATTATGCACAAATTTGCATTTCCGACACAATTTCTCTTCTGAACCATAATCCAATTGCTGTCTAGGTGTTTCCTCTTGACTATCCTTCAGGCAACTCAACCTCATCACACCAAAGACGAACAAGGAGGGGCACAATTTTCACCCTATTCGCAGGCACTTAAAAACAAACAAATAGGATCTGAGATTTACCCTTGACTTACTCCTTTTTCTTACCCAGACTCCCAAAATAAATCTAATTAATCACCAAGTGCTGTCATTTCCACCTCTCAATATTTCTTGACTCTATCCTCTTCAATTTAGTTTTATTATTACCACATTGATGCTGGCCGTCATAATTTGTCCCTGGTTATACTACAACAGGTCCCTAACTGGTTTCCCCGCTCCAGCCTTTCCCCATTGGAAACTGTCCTCTTCACAGTGGCCTAAGGGAATTTTCTCCTTTGGGTTGTGAGAGGTGAGAGTGGGAAGGTGGGCTGGAGGCGCGTCATGCAGGACTGTGAGCAGAGCCAGCACCTCACAGAGTGCCCGGCATCTGGCAGGTTCTCAATGTTTGTGGGTTGGTTTATCCAAAATATAGAAATGTACTTTGAAAGCCACAGGATTCTACAAGATTAAGCTCAGTAGAACACATTTTAGTAAAGGTAATGACATTTACTTCAGTGAAGTATTTCCCTTCCTTCCTGGATTAAGACGGCAAGCCATCGCCTTGTTTATACATTCTTACCAAAGGAACATCCAAATGTCAGGGGTGAGGGAAATCCCAAGATACGGATGGAAATGTCAACTCACAAATTAATTGAAATTTTTATTCCAATGGAAATTGGATGAATGTTATAAAATATAGAGAAGTGCTGAAGTGTTTCGGAAGTGGCAATCTGACCAAGAGAAATCAGATGTAAATTTCATCCTTGTAAGTTGCTATTGACGTGGAAAAACTCCAGTAAAATTATGGCCATGGCATTATGACTGTACATTGACTTTTGAACCCTGCAAAGGTATGGACAATGAAATATCTTATATAGCCCTCTGGAGATATTTTTCCCTGTATTCTAAACATATTCCCTCCTCTAGATAATTTACTTTGTTTATTGCAGGTTCTTGGAAAGTCTTGAGTTCTCAGAAGAGATGAAAAATGAATTGAATCCAAATCTTGACTGGAATTCATAAAAGCACAGCTTTGTTACATTTGTTTTCCTGCATCAAAAATGAAGACATTATCATACTTAAATAATTACGGTAACCAACAATGTGTTTTCTATGGATTGACCTGCAGAGGTGGCAATTTTGTCTTCAAGAACACAGACCTTAGAGATCTTGGCAGAAAGTGAATTCTCACTAGATATTGAAAGCCTGAATCTAGAAAACACTCATTGTTCGGGACCCATTCCTATGTCTCTTACAAAGCATTCCATTTGGATTAAACTGTATGCACAGACATTTCTTATCCTCCCTCAAAAGTCGTAAGAAGCTGAAACAAAAGTATGTTTGAATTTCATTTCATTTGTTTATTCAGGTCACCTGGACTAAATTACTTATCTCTGGACCTTAATCACTTCATCTATAAAATGAGGATAATTATAATACCTACATCATGTGAAGCATTTAACAAAATACAGGGCACGTGATGAGTACTTGGTAAAATTAGCTACTATTGTTTCTGTTGTTATTCTCCTTTCCTGTGACACATCTCCATTTTTATACTAAAGCTCAGAAATAGGAATATTAGTGTTAAGAAAAGGAGAAGGGAAGCAAACAATTTGAAATGTGCACAAGTGATATCTGATCAGCTCTTCAGTAATCTAGTGCCACTTCTCAATTTCCCTTCATTTTTAAAGTGTTTAGATTTATTGTTTTCCTTTTTTTCAAAATTAAAAATTAGCACATTTTATTAAAAATTTATGAAATTCAAAAATGTACAAGGAAAAATATAAAAGCACTAGTTATCCTGCCACCTAGTGATAACTGTTGCTAGTTTAATATACACATTATTTATTATATGGAATGTATTATATGTACTTAACACTGTATCAGGAAAATCATGCCATTTTGTTCATGTTTACTTAAAAAATTTTTTTTTGCTTTCCAGCATTCATACTTAAGAGTACCAATAATTCCTCCTGAGGAAGTACCTTTTTCCGTTGGTATACAGTCTGGTGAAGCTGTCCTTCAGGAGCCTTTTCCCTTTCTTGTCAGAGGACAAGCCCAAGAACTAAACAAGTTCACTGGATTCTCTTTCCATTGAATTTTAGCAGACTGATGAAGTGGGGCATGGTCAAGTTCACCAGTAGTAATGTTCACACCAGGTGTATATCGTTCCTATAATTCTAATGGCTAGCCCTCTATGGCTGCCTTGGTCCTCCAGCTTTCCCACTTAAGATACCAATATCTTTCCAATAAACTCTATTTTGTGTAAATTAGTCACCGTTCCTGTTATCTGCTGCCATAACCCTCACTTACAGAGAAATTAATACCAGAAAATGGATTACTGGCATTAGGTATGGAATAAAACTTCTCTTCCTATTCTGGAAAATACATTTAGCATCCTGAGAAACTTTATGACAAGAGAGCTAATTAGGCTAGTCATGCAGTCACTACAAAGTTTTTCTGCTTTTTCCAGCCACTAGGAAACTGGTTGACTGCTACTACATAAAAAGATTAAATTTAGAAGGAGTTATGGGGTGCCATGGTAGAGTGGATGCTTCTGGTAACATTAAGTAACTGAAAGCCAAGAAGCTCACAACCTAAATTCTTATTTCAAGGTATAGACCGAATCTCATTATTTCTGAGCCGACGCTCCAAGACTCGTTTACCTCATGTAGCCCCAGGTTGGAGATCATTAAAACGCATTCTGAGATTGAGCCTGTGGGTTCCTGAGTTACGACGTTTATTGAATTAAAAACCACGTCTAGTCTTTTATGTGAAGAGTAAGATTGACTTATTGATTGATAAAGAGTAGTGTAGGATTTTAAGAATGAAGCTGGGAAAACGTGGGAGTATTCAGAGTTTTAGTGGCACCCTAAGTTTTCCAACACCTCTGAAACATCCCACACATACACAGACACCCTGAGTCTTCCTTGGTCAAAGAAGCAATTCCTCTGAACTTGCTATAGAAACGCTTCTTTCTTCACTTCTTCCTTCTTCTCCTCATTTGTAGAAAAGTCCCCGTTCAGGGAACCCAGGCTGATAAAGCATCCTTACACATGCCCCCGCACACACAGAGATAGGGAAAAGAGAACATGGTAAACTACAGACCGACTCTTAAAGCTTCTGTTCGGGAGCAACATGCTTCACTCACGTTCATACCTCACTGGTCAAAGTCAGTCACATGTCTGTGCTTGAGTTCAAAAGAGTGTGAATGAGGAATAACTCTTCCATAAGGCGCAGCCCCAAACATCAAATATTTGTTAAAAATATACAATCCACAAGCCCTTTTCACCTGGTATACACCTTTGATCTGGCAAATGCTTTCCCCCTCCTCCTTTCTTGTAATCAGAAAGCACCGGAAGTTTGCTTTCATCTGACAGAAACAGCAGTGTACTTTACCTTCTCAACTTGTGAATGAATCGTCTCTAGAGATCTACGCTAAGACAGTCACTGTCTCCCAGCGCATCACTCTGTCACACGAATGGCTGAAATCATGCTGATAGCATGCAGAAAATTGGAACAGGGGCATTAGGTACCCTGCTGAAACTCATGTTTTTTATTGGAAGTTAGACAGGGGAAAAAAATGAGAAAACACTCACATCCACCACCTCCGTGAAAGGTGTGAGGGTCCTGAGGTCTGCAGCATCTGGGAATTAATGTCCCACCTCAATGAAGGGCCAGCAAGCTTGCTTCACACTCAGGACCTGTGAGAAGCACACCCCTTAGCTGCTGTCTTTGGATTTGATTGGCAGCACGTGCGAGTTTGATGTGCTGCCTGCCATAATTTGTCAAGTAGCTTGAAGAATCTGCTATCTTTGAGTGGAAGCTCAGAAAGCAAGTCTCTCTAGCTGTCCCAGGGCTTCAGTACAAACGATTACACTAATTGGCCCTTTAGGGCTGAGCAAATCAATGATGAATGGAATGTTGGTGGTGGTTTAAGATGCTGTATGAAGCTTATAGTAGGCCCTGTTAGGTGACTCACAAGAAACAGCTAGGGTTTTGGAGTGAAGCCCTAGCATCATTGGGTAAGTAATTATTCTGCGTGACACCTCTCTTGTCTTACTTCTGAGCTCTGTTGGATTCTAAACTATGGAGCATGATCCAAGCGGTTAATAATAATGAGCTTAATGTTATCTGATTCAACCAACTGGGGAGTGTCTTCTAACCACCGCGGACAGTGCTTATTGCAACCTCGATTCTATGTGGGAAGAAACGGCAAGGACTAAGTTCCCCCATAAAGTAAGCTTTGTATTACTCGTCCTGGCAAAGAACTCTGGACAATTGAGACGCTAGCTGGATATCAGGTGAACATAGAATGAATAATAGGTGGGAGCAGCTGCAGAAACAAGAAGTGTAGTCTCTACACCAATTTTTTCTTTATTTTTTTATTGTGATATATATTTTCATTAATTTGTCTCCTCCTTCTCTTATACTTCTATCCTTTTATGTTCGTAGTGTTTGTGGTGATTAAAGCTAACATTATTCCAAAGTTTCACAGTATTTAAATGCAATACCAACAGAACGAAAGGAAGAGAGAATATCACACAGAAAGTTCAGACTTTTTGCCAGATTTAAAATTTGATGAAATATTAGATTTTCTCTACTCTCAGAAGTAGACTGTTTTTCAAGGCTAATCTATGTGAAGAAAAAATAGGGGCCAGCCCCATGACCTAGTGGTTAAGTTCAGTGCGCTCTGCTTCAGCGGCCCAGGTTCACAGGATCAGATCCTGGGACCTACACCACTCATCAATCATGCTGTAGTGACAATCCACATATAAAATAGAGGAAGATTGGCACAAATGTTAGCCCAGGGCTAATATTCCTCAGCAAAAGCAAAAACAAAAAAGAAAGTATGAGTATACAAATTGATGAAGTTTTACAAACTGAACAAAATTATATAACCAGCGTCCAGATCAAGAAACATATTATTGCCAGAAACCTAGAAGCTTATGGTGACTTCTAGAAAGGTTGAGTTTATTCGTGGTTGCAAAAGACTAGTTAGATGTAGGGGCATTTCTAGAACACTACCTAAGCCAGAAGAGTTGGATTTTCCTTCCTTCAGTTTTGGATCTTGATTCAAACGACAATGACAATGAAAATGGTTGAGATTCATTCATTTCCACTGGCAGCATCTAGCCAGACTATTTCAAGTGTGTGCCCACCTCTGTACTTTCTGCATCCCAGCCTTCCCACTCCACTTTGGTTACTCCACAATTTTTGATCCACCAATATCCTTCCAATAAACTCCATTTTGCTTATTATTGTAGTCAGAATGTGGTTTCTTTTGCTTGAGACAAAAACTTTAAATGATACATGTCATTAGCTATTCTCCTACAATAAGATTAATATGTTATTCTCTCCCTTCCTCCTTTCTTTTTTCTTTCCTTCTTTTCTTTGTTTATATACAATTCTGTCAAGAACTTTGTAACACATGTATGTTTTTGCATATTTCTGATTGTTTATTTAGTAGAAATTTTTAGAATTAGAAGTGCTGAGTGAGTGTATATATTTTAAACATTTTTAATGAACATTCTCAGATTTTCCTTGAGGAAGAGTTACCAATTTATGCTCCATCAACCGACATTCTATGACTCTGGGCATTTTCCCTCATTTTTGTCCAAACTTGGTGCTAGCATATTTTAAGTGTTTTTTAATATTATTACATCAATCTTTCAATATATTTGGTTCACACTTTTCGATTAATAAGAATTTATAGTGTGATGAAAAGTGAGCCTTGCTGTTAGATAAATCTATATTTAATACTATAAAGACAATATAATTGACATTTAGTAATAAGTTGCCTGCTATCTATTCAAGATTAGCTTAGATGAATTATCTCCTCAATTAGCATGTAAGTCACCTTGTCATACCTTCTTGCAACAATGTTTGACTTTATCCACCCAGTATTATTAGCGGTTAATTAATAAGAGGCAATGCTGTTTTCAAGGTAATGATAATGTCTTTGAAGGGAAGAATTTTTCTTTTTTTTGGGTTGGGGTTAAAATATTGTCTTTTGCAAAGTTTGTGCCACTGATTGCATTTAAAATCTTGCTGCTCTTCACGTAGTGTTTTAAACCTGATAGAAAGCTCTCTTAAGTGAGCTTCACTTAACCACCGCCTAGAATGACACTCTATTCCCTCATGGATGTGCACTTACACTGAAAACTTAGTTCTAACAGGCTATACTCTAACAGGCCCTCACACTTCTTTTCACACCAAAAGATGGCTTTTGGTTTTTCCTTCCAAGGTTGTTTGTGTAGAGTATATTTGTTATTTTAATTAACGGATTTAAATAAAAAGTATTTAAACTGATAAATATGAGCATGAAAAGAAATCTGTTTTCACGAGACTAAGTTAAATGTTTGGAAAAAACTTGATAAGAGCAATTCACTTATGAATCCTATTACACGAAAATGATTGAGGAAAATTTAAAAATCTAGAACAATTCTGCATTTGGGTGGCTTTGCTCCTATCTCTAAGTTCCAGACATCCTTTTAAAAACCAAAATTGGACAGATTATGTAAAGACACATGGATATAACTTATACCAAAATGATGACAGAGATATCCGCTTAGCAAATTCCATCTATAAACACACAAACACACACAAGTAGGCTCTACTCCCACATCAAATGTTGTGCAAATTAGTTTACATTAATACATATTAATTTAAAGTAGATTCTCTAAAACATGCACGTCATTTTTTTAATGATTTCTTACTTTAATCCAGTTTTAAACTTAACCAACCCAACCAAATATTGTCCCATTTTGATTACAAAGACATTTTCTACAAAACAGGAAAATCAAGGAGTGTAGAACTCAGTAATGAGATATAACACCTCAGGATTTCTATTTACATCCGTTATTCCATGGTTGTACGAGAGTGTCACAAATACTGCCGTAGAAAATTATCTGCTAATTTTACTATACTTTTTCTAACACAAATACAAGATATCTCAAAATAACATTTGGAGTATTATTCTTTTATAAAAATTCAAAGAGTTCCTCCTTCTAAATATTTTCCACTTTCTTTGTCCTTCACTCTCCCTACGTTCCTTTGTATTGTTTTCCACAGAGTTGAAAAATAGTTACTGAAGTCAAAGGACACATTAATCTGTGTGATGATTAACAGATGGAGAATTCACATTGTTGAAAGGTCAGAAAGTCCATTAAAAAATTAATCCCAGAGAGACAAATATGTAAGTAGAGCAAAGGCCGTCTGTCTGAGGTGGATACGGCTTTCCACAGAGGTCGTCTAGCTCTCTAGAAGCTTCTTTCCTCTCAGTATATTCTCAAGGAAGATAGTCTGTATCTAAACGCTTCTAAAGTGCTAGTATAGACACAAAACTATGCTTGACATCAACATTTCTCAAGATGGCTCATTTGAAAGCAGACGTGATAAAAATATTTATTAAAAATGTATTAAATGAATGGCCACATGTAAGGCGATTAAGAATGTTTTGGGAGCTCTTCATTGAAATACGTGTCTCATCAGTCTTCCGATTCTTCTTCATCCTATGTTAGCATTACTTTCATTTTTTCACCAATAATATTCATTGCTGAAAACAAATTTATGACGCCTGAGTCCTAAACATAACTTTATGTATAACCTCACTAGAATTTAAACTATAAAATAAATGAGTATTTATTCCTTGTGATATTTTATATTTTTACACTTTATAAGATTTATTGATGAATCCTATATTTACTTTAAGCATTTATAATAGATATTTAATCACTTTGATATCAGAAGACTCTTCACACACTATTTCAGGAATATCTCTGCTCTGCAGCTGAGGCCTTAGGTCCTTAACTTAACCAGCTCCCTCTTCACCAGACCACGTGGGGTTGGGATCACCTTATCTTTTATGAGTATGCTGGGGAGGCAGGGAGGAAATAAGTTAATAATCCCAAACAACCTGTCATTTTAACTAAAGAAGAAGTCTTCCTTTTAACCAAAGGAGTACTACATCTGTCAGTGTAGATGGATCCCAAATTGTTGTAGCATCAGAAAGTGGTGTTTAAACAGCTCCTCTTCATGCCAGTTGCTATTTGGTCACACTAGGTCCCATGTCTGACCTACAGGGTACACCCACAAAGGGGATTAAAGGACCAGTCTTTCATGGGCAGTTATGTACAGATTTATAATTGTCGATTCTAACAACTCCAACAGTTTGTTTCCTGGGGTCAGATTGACTATTGCTGTAGGACTGGAATTCTGTCAATCAAAGCAACTCTTAGCCACTAATTCACTGGACAGCCCAAGCATGTAATAAAGCTGCATACTCAGAAACCTAACAAGCAAGAATGGACAGGCAAAGATGGCCAAGTCACCTAAAACCTCACAGCAGCAGAAGCAACACATGGAAGGGAAGGTGTTCAGATTTCTACATGCTCTAGAGTTTGTAGGGAAACAAAACACCTTTGAGTTTTATATTTTGCCTGAGACATTTTCACAGCATCTCTCTGGGCTGAGAACAAATGATATTTTTACAATGACGAACGCATTGGAAACATTGGGAATAGCGCATGCCAAGCCTTTCTGTGTGAAAGCATACACATTTGAAACAAATGGTCTCTTACCAGTAATTGTCACATGGCAGGTGTTCAAAGGCTCTTTGTGTATCAGATTAAACGAGAGAAACTGGAGGCATGACAGGACCAAGTATTTTCCCAAATGTTTCAAGAACATTGGAGTGGTAGAATTGTGAACATAAAATCATTTTATAGTTTTGTTTAAAGATTTTGGTGCATTTAGAAGGTTAAGAAGTATGAAAAGACGTAAAGTCTTGTCAAAATAGGGAAGATGTCTACAAAACTGGTTATACAATGTGGACAAACAAAGGGAGGAATCTAGAGAGGGAGGAGAGCGGTTGAAAGGAAACCAATAATACATATTTTCTTACTGTTAGGGCACCAAGGAAAAGAAGTGGATGTGATATCAGAAATGTGCCATGTTATATCAATTAAAAGTGAAGAGACAAAGACATCTCTTAAGAAGAAATTCTGAATTTGACAATGAGGCTGTATGTGTGGGATTTTAATATCAGGCTTCCTGTCTTAGTCCGTTTGGGTGGGTATAGCAAAATACCATAGACTGGCTGACTTATAAACAACAGAAATTTATTTTTCACAGTTCTGGGGGCTGGGAAGTTCAAGATCAAGACCCCAGGAGATTTGGTGTCTGATGAGAGCTGGTTTCCTGGTTCATGGATGACCGTTATCTCACTGTGTTCTCACATGGTAGAAGGGGTTAGAGAGCTCTCTGGGATCTCTTTCATAAGGACACTAATCCCATTCACGAGGGCACTACCCTGGTGACCTAATCAGTTCTCAAAGGCCCTACCTCCTAATACTATCACATCAAGAATTAAGTTTCAACATATGAATTTTGGGGCTCACAAACATTCAGTCTATAGCACTTCCCTAAAGAACTAAAGTTCTGGAGTTTAAGTCCTGGCTTTACTAGAAGAGATTTGGGACTATAAGGTAATTGATTAAGATTGTTTAAGAACCAGAAACTTATTAAAATTTAGGAACATAACTTGGATTAGGTTACACAATGATTTTGAAGGTGTATAAATGATATATTTTCCATTAAATATCTACTTTTTCTAATAGTTTGATCTAAAGATTAGCAGACATTTGGCCCTATCCAAAACCTCCATAAAACAAACATTTGGTCCACACCAAAAGGTCCTTGACATTCAGTTCTCTTAAAAATGTTCACTAGCATATTTGTCCAAATGGTTTTGGACAGGATGAGATACCAGGGATCTTTTGGTGTGAACCAGACATCTCCATGGATGTGTTGGACAGGCCAAATATGACCAAATATCAAGGACCTTTTGGTGTGGACCAAATGTCTTATGGACATTTTGGACAGGACCAAATATCCTGCAAGGGATCTAAGTGGTTGGTCAACCACTTAAATAGAACAATTGCTGATGAAATAATTTATGTGCTTATTTATTTTATATGTGATATTTTTGTAAGCAATACAGAATTAGTAGAAAAGCACTTACAAATTTGGTATATTTGAGGAAAATGGTCTCAATTCTCCTTTTCACTTAGTGAGGAAGCAAAGCTCTGTTTTGACATTTAATGATGCTTAAACTCTTAAATGAAATTTGTGTAAGGTTAAAAAAATATTTACATGACTGGTACAGCCACTATGGAAAACAGCATGGAGGATCCTCGAAAGTTAAAAATAAAACTACCATATGATTTGGCAATTTCACTCCTGAGAGGATATTTAAAGGAAATGAAAACGCTAATTCAAAAAGATATATGCACCCCCATGTTCACTGAAGGATTATTTACAATAGCTGAGACATGGAAACAACTTAAATGAATGGATAGAGAACCTGTGGTGTATATGTATATATATACACACACACATATATGTATATATATGTACACACAGAATATATGTGTATGTATATATATATAGTGGAATATTATTCAGCCACAAAAAGGAGGAAGTCCTGCCATTTGCAACAACATGGATGGACCTTGAGGACATTACGCTAAGTGAGATAAGTCAGAGAAAGACAAATACTGTATGATCTCAGTTATATATGGAATCAAAACAAACAAACAAACTCATAGAAAAAGAGATCAGATTTATATTTACCAGAAGTAGGGGGAGGGGGAATTGGAGGAAGGTGGTCAAAAGGTACAAACTTCCGGTTATGAGATAAATAAGTACCAGGGATGTGAAGTACAATATGATGATAGTTACCACTACTGTATGGTAAATATGAAAGTTTTTAAGAGGGTAAATCCTATGAGTTCTTATCACAAGATCACATTTTGTGTGATAAATAAATAAAAAATTGCATGGATTTTGTTTCTTTTGTTGCTTTTTATTGCATTTTATAATTACACGGAATATAGTATAAAATACTAAAAGCTGTTTGTGGCATAATTCAGCTTCTCCAAATCTATGGAACCTATTTAAATGTAGCCATCACACTGTTCCAAGGTGCTTTTTAAACTTATTTTTTTAACTTAAGAAAGTTTATTTTGGTAACTACTCTGTGTCTGGAGCTATGCTGTTTCTTGTGGGGTGATAAAAATATGTATGCAATTCCTGTTCATGAAGGAGATTGCACTCTATTTGGAGTGAAAGAATACAAAATATTGTATGACTTGTTCACACTTCAGAGGTTGATGTGGGCTGACAGGTTTAGAGAAGTGTGCTCAGAATAAGGGAGATTAAATCAGGCCTTGCGGAATACATAAGGGAATTAGACCAGGCTGGGGGTAGGGAAGAAGACAAAGAACGCACGTGGAGAGGACATCACAGGATGTTTGCAGATCAGTTCAAGTGTCTGCTGTGCAGATGAGAAAGGGTCTTGGAGGATGAGAAAGGATGAAAGTTAGTGTGACCTTGAGATCCCGGAGAAGAGTTTACGAGAGATTTGCAAGTGAGTTGGTTTTTTGGAGGACTATCTTCTAGGATGTTCCAAAAGAGCAGGGAGTCTCCTGAAAGTGGTAGGAATAGCAGCTGCGCTGCCCAAGGACATGCGTTTACTCTTATGGTGATGGATGTAACTTTCTTCTCTCTGGGCGGAGTTCATTGTTTAGGACAGTCCTGCGAGCTGTCAGAATACAACATACTACACAGAAGTCCTGTCATAACCCCTGAGAGTTAGTAAATTCACACTCAGAGTTAGAAGAGTGAATAGAGAGTGTTTAGATTCATTCAAAATAAACAATCAGAACTATTTTTCTTTATATTTAAACATTCTTTGGCAATTGTAGCAGCTATGCTACAAAATGGGACTCAATTACTATTCAACATTTCACATTTTTTTTCTTTCGAAGTAGCAAAAAAAAGAAAGGAAAGAATTGGGTTTGGAATAATATGGACAAAAACATGAATTTTGCCTCTGCTACTAACTAACTGAGTGAACCTGGTCAAGTCGCTTAACCTCGTCACAAGAAATGATAACGCCTTCTTCACAGGGTACTCTGAATCATAAATTATTATTACTAATAATGAAATTTGCTAACACTTAAGGAGTATTTAATATATGTCATACTAGTCATGCACTTCCTATGTACTATCACTTTTTTTGTGTGAGAATTGAATGAAATGATCTTAGTAAAATAACTGGCATGAAGTCATAAATAAATTACTTTTCAGACCTTAAATGAGCCAACCAAGTTGAGGAAGAAACAGATTTATATCTTCTATCTGCTTAATAAGGCCTTTCTAGTTGCCTCATTCTTTTGCAGGCCAATAATTTCTTGGATCTGCAATCCAATTCTAATTAAGATTGTTAATGAAGTTTAATTTAGACTAAACCTAACAATAGGGTTTAATTTATATAAAATTCTTGAGGTAAGTCCGGGACTTGATTATTTTTAATGGCTTATGGGGACCTAAAGGGTTGTTGATATTGTTATTTAACATGCATGCCTCTGATCACATCATTGAAAACAAAAGATAAATGAAAGAACTATAAGGCTATCAGCAAAATAGGTTAAAACTTTGGCAAGAGAAAACTATAAACAAAATACAGATTGGAAATAAAGGGTTGACAAGTATGTACCAGACCAATATAATTAAAGAAAGCAAGAGGCACCAGCCCCATGGCCTAGTGGTTAAGTTTGGCTCGCTCCACGTTGGCAGCCCAGGTTTGGTTCCTGGGCATGGAACTACACCACTCACTGGCAGCCATACCATGCTGTGGCAGTATCCCACATACAAGATAGAGGAAGATTGGCACTGATGTTAGCTCAGGGTAAATCTTCCTCAACAAAAAAAAATAAAAAGAAGAAGCAAGAGTATAATACCAGATGCACATTAGATGCAGGAGAATTTTCAAGGGCCAAAGTAGGAAGTATGAAAATGAGAGATAGTTTATGAAAAAAAAAAGCCTCAATTAAATACAAAATTAAAAAATGCTTATGTATTAAGCATAAGGAAAAGTTTCCTGAAAAGGTAAATAATTCTTTATAATATGAATTAAATGGGAAGTTTGCAGATTATGTAGCTAACAATATATTTAGTCTTTGACTAATACTATGACATTGTATTTACACACAAAAAAGTATAAAATTGCTTTTCCAGAGATGTTTACAAAAACTGCTCACGGAAGTGTCCACAAAGAAAACCTTAATACACACACCAAAGTAAAGATTGACAAGGTCACAGTTTTTCCTTAATACAATAGAACTAAAATAAGGAGATTAAGAGAATATATACATAGAAAATCTGAAATCCTTTCCAAAATTAAGCTTTGGTTCAATCATGAAATCAAAACCATCAAAATCACCTTTTTCAGAATTCTGGAAATTAATTAAAAGCTTACTACCATCTGAAGAATGGTTTCTCAAGAATAAGGGCTATATTCTGGTAAGAACATTTGATACTGAACCTCTTAATCTCAAATTCGTGTGCCCAATGTGCAGTAAGCCAAACACTGAGACCTCAGTGCTTGGAGATGGAGAAAGGTTTATTTGAATTGGCCAAAACAAGAAGGTGGGGGCATAGGATCTCTCAAATCTGCCTTCACAAGAGAAGAAAGCAGGGTGTTTTATAGAGGTAAGGGGCTTGGTAGGAGAACTTTCGAGAAACAAAGGGGTAATCTTTCACTCCAGAGAAACCCTTGAGCAATCTGACTTCTGGGCTTCAAAAGCAGCAGCGGGCTGGTCATCTGATGATCACAACTTCCGCAAAAGTATTCTCTGTCTTCTGCAAAACAAGCTCATAAATCCTGGAGACCTATGAGTTACCCCTCAGGTTAAACAAGAAAACTTGAATACCTACAGTAACCCTCAGGTACCCAGCTTCACAATGAGCTTTGTGGTGTTATAACTTGACCTAATTCCATCTCTCTCTCTTCCCAGCCCCATGGTAGATTTGAAAACCAACAACCTAGAAGCCACTGAAGGGGACTGAATGGATTGGAGCTCCCCAAACATCCCATACCCAGAGAATGGTCACTATTTGACTTGTTGGGCAGCTTGTTAAACAGCCTCATTTTTAGGACTTGTCTTGAATTGACCTGACTCAGCTGCCCTCTGTGAACAGCCCTATTTGCAGTTCATTTGTTGAAAACAACCAGTGGCAATTGTCCACCGCAGCTGCCTGAGGCAGAATTGCCAGTTGGAGCTAACGACGATTGACCAAAAACTTAAAAGGAAATAATGAGGAACAAGATGTCCATATGGGACTTTGAAAAGCTATGATGTGTTCCTGGAAATTTAGAAAATCACTGTATTAGTCAGGTTCTCAGAGAAACAGAACCAATAGGATGAGATTTGTTATAAGGAATTGGCTCATGGGATTATGGAGGCTGAGAAGTCCTATGACCTGCTCTCTGGATGCTGGAGACCCAGGAAAGCCAGTGGCATTGTTGACACTCAGAGGGAAAAATGGTCTAGATTGCAGTTCAAATCTGAAAGTCTGTGAATCAGGATCACCAAGGGAAGATCAATTTTCCAGTAGAGGGAAATTTAAGTAATGTGTATAAATGTTGGGTGAGAGAGATTTTCTTAAGGAAGACAGGAAACCTAGACTCACGAGGGAAGTTGGAAATATACCTGATTACATCAACGTTAAAACATAGATAGCAAAATCAGCAGAGTATAGATGAGCAAACCAAATGAATCTTCTCTCTTCCTTCATGCTTCCTCTCAGGCGGTGAAGAGCAACAGCACCTGAACACGTGACATTCCTACTTTTTGGTACTCTTCAGACATATTACAAATTAATAATGCTTGCATTGTTATATAACGGTGTGGTAAATGTTTTTTCCTAGTTTCGCTCTTGATTTTTGACATTATATGTTGAATCTTTTGCAATATATACATTTTTAATTTGATAAGGATTATCTACCAAAAAAAATAGTGACAAATTAAGCTCCCATCTAAAGTACATAAGAGTCTCCAGTGGACTTGTGTTCTCAATGCCAGATGTTTTTGGTTAGGAAGGTCTTGTTAATTTGATCTGTAAAATATTATCTATCCCGGTTTTGATTTCCATTTCTCTGAACGTGAGCAAAGCACCCTTTCATACCATCTGTGGCCATTTCAAGTCCCATTCATTCATTCAAAAATATTTACTGAGCACATGGTAGTGGATACAAGCATTGGCTCAGAAATTGGAACGCCTCTACGTGGATCCTGCCTCCTCCATTCTGTGACTCTGGGCAAATCACATCATCACTCTGTGCCTAAATGTCCTCTTCTGTAAAATGATGCTAAGAAGAGCACCAATTTAATAGACCTGTTGTAAGGATTCAATAAGGTAACACTTGTACACAACTTCAAACACTGCTTTGCAATAATAAGTGAGCAATTGATGCTAGTCGTTTCCAGACACCAGGTACAGTTTTGAAGACAAAGGGTACACAGTGTGCTACTGACTCCCTCCCCCAACAGCTTCCTGGCCCAGCAGGCTGTTAAGCTTCTCAGCAGGACTTGGGGAAGTCACCTTGCCTTCCACGGAGGGCAGGCAACCAGCTCTGCTGGAAGCAGCCACCACCCCTTAAGCTTCGTGTTCTCCCAGGCCTGCCCAAGACTTCTGGAAGTCAGGGGAAACAAGGTGCCCTTGAATAGGGTTGACATAGCTCAGAAGACAAGGAATAGAGAGTAGAGGAGATTATAAATGTTTTATTTTCATATCTTTAGGTTGTCTTAGTACAATGAACATGAATTAATCTTTCATTTCAAAGAAATTTTAATATTGAAAATTTTAAAAGAGAAAATAAAAATAAATATGATAAGGTAACAAAAAAAGAGTGTTTATATTTATACACATACACACAAATTGTCGTGAATGGAGTACACTGAAATGTTAACATTTGTCATCTCTCTCTCTTTTTTTTTTTCTTGCAGTGAAAGATTTACCATGAGCTAAGATCTGTAGCCAATCTTCCTCTTTTTCTTTTTCCCTCCCCAAAGCCCCAGTACATGGTTGTATATTCTAGTTTTGAGTTGTTCTAGTTCTTCTATGTGAGCCACCACCACAGCATGGCTACTGACAGACAGGTGGTGTGGTTCTGCAACTAGAAGCAAACCTGGGCAGCAGAAACAGTGAGCCTCCAACTTTAACCACTAGGCCATCAGGGCTGGCTCGGCATTTGTCATCTCTTGCTGGTGATATTATTTTTATTAATTCTTTAGAGTCATATATTTTCAACTTTTCACAATGAGCCTTTATTTCTTTTAGAATCATAAAAAAGCCAATGAAGTTATTCTAGGTTTGGAAACAAAAGTTTCATTGAAGAGATAGAAAAATAATGAGGCAGAAGTCCTGGGAACGGTGAGCTCAAGGCAATTTAAAGGATTTGGAATAAAGCAGTCCTCAGGCATCCAGGGGAGAGTCAGTTTAGGGCAAGAGAATGACCTTAGCAATCCTTAAATGTGAAATCCCACACTTGAGAACTCTGCTTGTTGTGTTTTGCCTTAAAAAATATTGGAAGAGCTGGCCCAGTTGCATAGTGGTTAGGTTCACACACTCCACTTTGGTGGCCCAGGGTTCATGGGTTTGGATTCCAGGCACAGACCTACACTCTGCTCTCCAAGCCGTGCTGTTGAGGCATCCTGCATGTACAATGGAGGAGGATTGGCATGGATGTTGGCTCAGGGCCGATCTTCCTCACCAAAAAATATATATATATCTATATATATATATTGGGGCTAAAATGTCACTTTTGCTTCTAATTTATTCAATTTAGCTGACCTGATTAAAGCTATGATTTTGCATTTCAATTTTGGCTCAAAGTCATAGGGAAACTGCAGTGGCTATTGAAAAATTAAATTTACAACCTTAAGGACAAGGTACCTTCAGGGCTAGATGTTTCAGATGTAGGTATGAGCAAAAGATGCTGAGAATATGCAAAATTGGCAAATATAGTCAATTTTTTCCCCCAAGGGAAGAAGAACATTCTTTTGACAAGAGCTTCTTCTCTGAAAAATACATAGTGAGAGAAGATAATGCTTCCTGAGGTGGGGAATGCCCCAGGGCAAGAGCGCAGTCACTTAAAATGATATCAGATGTGAAAGGGGTGCAGGCTGGCGGCAGACATGAATGAGAAGTGGGGTGACTTTGGGGGCCTCCATGAAGCAAGAGGGAGGAGGGCGACCAGAGCCACTATTGTGCGGTGTGAATGTGAGGAGGGAGATTTCTGAAGAGGGTGCTTAAGAAATTTTGTCATGTCTTGTGTACAATCAGGCCTCTTTTGTTTCTCCTTCAAGAGTCCAGGAAGACTAATGTTACTTTGTGTTTCTTTACAATGTTGACCATCAAAACCATTCTTTCATGGGTTCCTGACAATCAAGACTTCTGATTTATAAAGTTTCTAATTGAGATTAATCAAAACAGTTAGAGAACAAGCCGATCACAGAATTCTAGAGATGGAAGACACTGTAGACTAGCTTCTTACAGCATTAAGATAATTTCTGATGTGCAAGTTCATCATCCCGCGATTCCCACCGACTTTCCAGCCATTTATCCTCCACAACACCTGAACCCTCAGCCCTTCTCCTTGTCACGCTTGATGGCTTGCTCTTCCTAGGCCGTAGAATAGTATGTTCTTACCTCCTTGGCCTTGCTCTTGCTCTTTCTCCTACATGGATTATTTATGTTTCTGTCCATATTTCTCTCTGGATTGTAACATGCTACATAATGCCCCTTTCTAGATAGTTGCCTGCTTTACTCACACACTTCTCTCATGTCTCTGTTCAAATGCAACCCATCCTCGAGACCCTCCCCTCCCCCTGTCGTTTCTCCATAATGCTGGTCACTGTCTGACATTATTTATATCACCGTTTGCTTGACTTTTATTTTCTGTCTGCCCAATGAACATGTAAGCTCCACGAAACAGGGCCCTCTCCCGTTTTGTTCTATCTCGAGCCTCTGGAGCAATGCCCATATTTGGTGCTCAGCAAATAGTTCCTTAATAAAGAAATGCGTGAATCAGAGCTGCATCTCCTTTAACTTTATATTCTCCCAATAACTAGCACAAGATCTAGCACAGTGTAGGAACTCAACGATTATTTCTTCAACAAAGGCTAGCTCCCTGCATTATTAGAGCAGGAAGACAGTTATTTCATGTTCTTTTTTAAGGAACAATAGGTTGGTATACAGATAAAAGATGGTGAGTGTGAGCTCTTTACTCTGCTCACCTGGTTAAGTCCTGGCTCCACTTCTTTCTAACTGTGTGACATCAGGCCAGTTATTTCACCTCTCTGTGTCTCAGTTTCCCCATATGTAAGTTAATATTTGCTGTGTTAAATTAGGGCACACATATGGAGCACTTATTGTGAGCACTCAATAATTGTTGTTATTATTACATAGGGAAATAACTTGAAATAAAATTAAAATAATCAGAACTTTAAAAGATAATTTTTATAGAAAAATCTAATAACTTAATATAAAGTCAAAAATTTCTATAAAAATTATATAATATGAGGTCATTTATATTGTATATAAATAATATATACACACACACATATGTATATACACACATACATAATAGGGAATAAGAATATGTTTCCTCATCTGGATTAAAGTACATTAGTTTTTTTATAGTAGTTATTGCTGGACGGTAAGACTCTGGATGGCTTTTTTCCATTAATGCTTTATTGAATTTTCTACTTTTCTATTATACACATGCACCTCTAAACTCTAACACCTCTAAAATAAGCACAAATAATAAATACTCTCAAAATTGGCCATTTGCTAGTTTAAAAAATAGGAAAGGAAATGAAATGCATTTTAGATTTCACTCTGCCCCAACCTGGCTGCTTCCGTGTTGTCACCCATATGATGCCCATCCTCAGACCCAGCCGCCCAGAGCCAGTAGATTCAGCCACTAGGGGCTTTGGCGTTGGGAATCGACTTGCTGGTGGTGTTGGGCAATCGTGTTGCTTTTACTGCACAGAAACCTCAGTCTTTCTCCAAACTCAACTCCTTGATTAACTCTCATTGAAATAGTAGAAGTTTACTTTTGAAACTTGGGTTTTTCTTCATTTTTTTTTTTCGCAGCTGTCTTGGCAACATCTGATTCCAGCCTGGGCAGGAAGTGTCTGAGTCAGAGATGGGGT
The DNA here is from genome assembly GCF_021613505.1 of Equus quagga. NCBI lineage: Eukaryota > Metazoa > Chordata > Mammalia > Perissodactyla > Equidae > Equus > Equus quagga. Next base: position 86,009,543 of record NC_060268.1, on the reverse strand, counting down.
GAAACAGTTTTTCTGGTGTTGTTCCCAGCCCTCCAACAAGGACGGTCCCTCCTGGAGGGTTCTGCCTGCTTCTACAAATAGTTTTCAGAGAGTAGGAGGTTTTAGGAAATGGGATTCAACCAAAGAAGTCCCCTAGCCCACCCTTGACTGTATTTGAAGAAATGTTAGTCATTGGCATAAGTCCTGTCCTCTTCAGCATCCTCAATAAATTAACAATTCTCAGAAAACCACCCCTGTGGGAGTGGAAAGAAAAAGGGATCAAGAAGCAGGAGATGAGTTATGCCGATTCCAGATATTTTATAAGACAGGCTTAGATAAGTAGGACAATTCCCACCCACTCACCATTAAAAACTGAAATAAAAAGTTTTGAAAGCAAAACTTGTGTTCGATTCCGAAAGCACATTTTGATTCATTAACCTAAACAAGCACTTTAATGTTTCTCCTTCTCCCTTTTCTTCTCCTTCCTCTCTTTCTCTTTCTCTTTCTTCTTTTTCTTTTCCTCTTCCTTTATTGTTGGGCTGGTGGCAGTTGTGAGTGTAGTTTGTCTGAGATGGTCACACATTTCCTCAGCCACTCTCTTCTACAGTAGAAAGAAAGTGGGGATAAGAGTATGTTTCTCGTTTCTAAACAAAGAGAAGCTAAATGTGTGTTTGGTCTGAGGTGGACTTACTAAAGAAGATCCTAATGTTTTTACCTCCAGACTCTATCTTTAAGGACTTTAGACTTGAGTTATCTGTTTGAAGTCAGGAAGCCACTCAACCGCTCTGTGATTGGGAAAAGGCATGACTTGGTGGAAGCAATATCGGCTACTCAATTAGATGGACTGATATCTAAATCTCGACATGGGCATTTATGAGCTCTATGATATGGGGCAATTTCTTAACCTATCTGAAACTCAATATCCTAAGTTGTAGGAACCATAGGGTTGATGTGAGGGTAAGATATGATGTATGAAAGCGCCTTGTACATAATAGATGCTATATTATTTACCTACGTCTTTATGTTGAACATACCTAAGCTCCTCTTACATATAGACACTAAAGTTGCTGTAAATGAAACAGTGTAAGTTAAATCTAAAATTGTCATAGAGACAAGGTAAGAATCGTGGTTATGTATCTAATGCTCAATTTTGCTTTCAGCAGGATGAAAGCAAGACATTACATTTAAGTGACTATGTATTTCAGATCTTATCCCTGGAAGCTAGATCAGAGTCTTTCAAAGCATGGATTGAGAGCCCTCTCAATAAGATAGACCAAGCTAAGAATCACTGGGGAATCTTGCTCAAATGCACATTGCTAGGTCTATCTGAGACTTCCTTGGCTCTAGGGCCCTGCAATTTGCGTTTTCATGTGATTCCTATGCACATTAAAGTTTAAACACCACCAATTTGATGACACAGATTTTTAAAAAATGTGTTAAATCAATTAATTGGTGCAGCATTATCTCAAAGATAATTCACTTTTGTCTGGTAGAATATCATGACGTTCTCTACTGACACTCCTACTACTGATATACGTGATATCATTGTAACGGTACAATGGTACAATATAAATGACATAATAACTGTAATTTATTTCTGATGTAACTCATTGTAAGGTAAGTCATGGAGCAGAGTAGCTAAAACCCTGGTTTCTGCTTGGCACCAATGCCAGCTCTGCTTCTCCCCTGCTATGAGACTTCGGGAAACACCCTTAACCTCTTTTAAGTCCTAATTTCTCATTTACCTGATAGCTCCTAGTTTATAGGATTGTTGAAGGGATTAAATGAGGTAACATGTCTACAAATCTCAGATGGTCAATGTTCGGTGTTATCATCGAAAGAAGTTATATAATTCAGACTCTTTGGGGTGAAGATTTGATTAGCATCTTTGAGAATATTTTTGACTTGCAAAGAGAGGCAAATCCAGATGGTCTTCATTTCCACCCTCCTTTGGTATCTTAGAAGAAAGCCAGCTCGGCTGACCTGAGTTAGTGGAAAGAACAAGAAGGCTACTAACAACCCCTGGGCCCCAGATAGTCTCTCTTTCTAAAAAGATTATTTCTCCATTGCTACATAGTAACATAGATAAATTTTTCCCGCACCCTAACCCTGCAAATATACAGAGCACTTTGAAGGGTGGGAATGGCCATCTCTACTGGATCATCGGCCAAGATGCTATTCTATCCTAGCTATGCCTAGCCTAAGTATAGCTTTCTATGCGACAAGGGGAGCTTGGGGGGGTTGTATGTGCTTCATTGTTTCTCTACTTGTAAGATTTTCCATGATAAATCTTACTTTTTGCATCTATACCAAGTGGCATTGATAGTATGTATCCATGACCCCTTTTCAAGACAACTTATTTTTTGATAAAAAAGATTTTGGTTTAATCATTGGAAATATATTTCATGCTGTTTCTCCTTCTACTGAATTTGAGGTCATGGATGAAACTGGACCTTGCTGAAAAAGATGCCCCTCTGAGTGGACTAATTACCAAAGGAGCCCCTTCCTCTGCACAGACACACCCCTGTGCTAGGGCCTCCAGGGTGAATCTCAGCCCCCTTCACCTCTAGACTAAGCACCTTCAGTAAGGAACGCTTTAAAGTCAAAGCAGTGGCCCTATTTGAAGTTAAATTCATTTCTTCAAAGCTACATGAATAACATATAGATCCACCAGCACATTAGAGCTGGCAGTTACTTGAGAAGTAGATATCTCTTATTTAGTAAGCGAGGCAAAGAGTGAGGATGGGACAGTTCAAGCTTACACTGCCTAGGATTAGAGAGCAAGAACTTGAACCTCAGACTTCTGATTCCTCATTTGTGTTCCTTCTAGCACTCATGTCATACTGGATTTTGCTGTTGTTTGTTTATTTGCTTCTTGATATAGTGTCACAAGTAAAAGCGATAGGAGATCAATAACAAAAGTACTGGCTAAGGACTGTTTGGTTGTTAATAATGTGATAGAGGGATTTAAGGACCCAAGAGTTAAATGTGTGTTTGGAATCTCCTGTGTTTTATAAGCCTCTGTCTCGGGTAGGGCTCCCTGTGGAGGAGAGTTGGAGATGGTAGATTAGCATGCAGGAGGTATGTTAGGGACTGTTCCTGAGATCACTATTTGCAGGAGGGAATGAAAGGGAGCGGGATGGGGAGAGGGAGAAGTGGAGCTGTGAGATAATCTCAGTGGAGACCCCAGACCAACGAGAAGTTCAAGAGATTGTATGGCCCTTCAGAATCGTCCCGTCTCCTCACAGGGCGCAGGTCTTTGTACCCTCACAGTGGGCAGTCATTAGATGAGGGCCTTCCTGGAAAAAGAGAGTCATCTTGATGAAGACACTCCCCACAGGCGCAGATGGTTAAAGGCTTTCTGCTGTCGGAATTCCCAACACTTCACTCCAAAAGGGGGTTTTGATTGGGATATGACCGTATCCACCAGGCAATCACATCTAATGATCATATACTCCACAGAATAAGTACAATGACACTATTAACCCATTTTACAGATGAAGAGTCAGAAAAGTTATTTGATTTCCCCAAATTCTCATAGCTTGAAGGAGCAGAGCTGTGACTGAAACCTACATTTGCTGATTTTCAGTTGCTGTTGTAGATCATTGTCTTAAAATTGCAGAAATAGATAGAGATATAGTTATGACGGTGCGTATTTCTAAATCTGAGTATATTTCAGTATGTAAGATGCATTCACTTAATAAACATTTACAAAGTCCCTCCTATGTACAAAGGCCTGGAGGATGCTGAGAATATAGAGAAAGAAAGGCACAGACCCTCCCATTGAGTAACTCCTGGACTAGTGAAGGAGGGATAAGTAGCCACAGTTACAACCTTGTCCGGTGAGAGCGGTGATGGAGCATGGAAAGAGCCATCAAAGACAACTGCCTCGTGGCCTGAGTTTATCCAGAAAGTGGGGATACTCAATCTGGCTTGAAGAATGAAGCAGGGAAGGTGGAAATAACTTGTGCAAAGACTTGTGCAAATAATTCAGTGCAGATAAAGAGAATCATAGATGAGATTAAAGTGGCAGGAGGCAAGGCTGGAGATTTGATCAGGTAAAGATGGAGCTCTAAGGATGAGGTGGTTTGGATGTTATCTTGAAGACAGCAATTGAAGGAATACTAGCTGTGGAGGGGTAAGATGATATTTGAGTTTTTGAAAGATGGCCGTGGAGAATGAACCTGAATGGGATGAAGCTGAAGGTCAACAGACCAGGTGAGAAAATGAAGCAATAATCTAGGTGACCCGAGTTTCAGCCTGTTAATTCATATTCATATTGATTTTTCCTTCTCATTAGAATGGATTAATTTTAATTTTGAGGCAATGAAGCAGAGGAAAACTGCCTTCAGAAAGAAGAAATGACTCCATAATTTTAGTTTCAATAACCTTCAGACCATAGCCATGGAAGGCTCGATGGAGCATCATATCACTGAGGTATTACAGGGAGAAATGAGGATAAATGCATAATTTTATCTCTGAATGATTACACATACATGCCATACAGTGCCATATTCATGTTTGTGAGGAGTAGAATACGGAACACAGTGGAGATCTGCTCTCCCTTTCTGTGCAGCTCTCCATCAACTACCAGAGGTACATCCTACTCAGAGACTAATTTGCACCGAGGGCATTTCACCTGAATCCTTGTGGTGTGAGCATCCCTCTGACATAAGACCAGAATGTGCAAGGATGCAGAAGCATGTATCAAGCATCTCAAACATTCCAAGCCTGGGCAACTTAATATATTTTATTTCAGCGAATCCTCTCAAAAGTGCACACATCATCATGAAAAAACTGGAGCTCAAAGATGTCATTGGCACAAGGAGATGCAGCCGGTCCATGGCAGACCTGGCCTTCCTCTCTTATGGATCCCAGCACACAGGTGCTGCACTGATGGCTCAGGACTCATGCCTGAGCTGATGTTGCCCACGGAGTTCCCTAATTTCCTGTCAAGTAAGCATAGACTTTTTGATCTTCTTGCCTCAAGATGGATCAGCACCAAGGAATTCACTTTCTTTCTAGATGAGATGAGCATGGGGCTTAGGAGTACAGGTTCTGGAGTTGGACAAACCTGGGTTCAAATCAAAGATTCGGGACTTGCTACTTGCATGATCTTTGGTAAGTTATCTAATCTCTCTAAGCCTCAATTTCCTCATCTATAAACTGGGATGATCACAGAGACTACCTCATAGGACTATTTTGAGGAATTAACAGGTGAGGGATCCAAAACCCTAAGTCAAATATCTGGCACAGGGTAACTGCTCATAGACGGGAGCTCCCACACGGGACCTTTCCCACCACTGTCCATTCTACTGATTCTACCATAAAAGAATCAGCTCATTTGCAATGTGAATTTACACCAAGAATTGATGGAGTTTTCCACAGTTAGCTGAGAAAATTATTTCTGTGAGAAAAATCCCTTGGAAAGAACAACGTTTTACCTCCAACATCATTTCTCTTCTTTTCTAGTGCTTATTTCTGTAGTGAGGAACTCAGGGGCTTTTTGCTGCTCAATTTGCGTGGACTCTGTAATCTTTCTTTATTGCTTTGCTTTGCTCAGTAAACCCGAGGGATTTTATTTGTTCACACTTCCACTACAGGGTACATGGTGCTGTGATGACAGAAATAAGATCTGAGCTATAATGTAATAGAGCCATAATGTAAAGACATCCTTTAATCTTTCTGAGCCCCAATTTCCTCTTAGGTTGAATGAGAACTAGCCTACATATCTCACTACTATGATAAGGACCAAAAGTGGTAGCAAAGTGCATAATAAAACATGAAGTTCTATAAAAATACAAGCTCTTTTCATTATTTTATTGCTGTTATATGATAAAGAAGAAGCCGTAGATAAAAATGATCATCCACCTGTTTTAGCTGCTGGCTCCTAGCAGGGAATGACTGGGAGAACATGTTTAATCTAAAAGTGACATTCCTTTAAAAAAACCAACAGGATGATTTATTTAAAATCTGTGTCTATGTTTTGTTAAACTTTATAGGAAAAGGAAAGAGGCACAGAGCTAACAGTGATGGGTCTTGGGGAAATAAACCACAAAAGACCCACATGTACCTTATTTGGTGAGGTTTGTGCATATTTAATTATAGAATCGAAGGAAGGAGAGTGCGTGTTGAAGTGGGGATGCGTTTTATGAGGCCAACCCTTCCCAATAACTATCATAAAAATAAAAAAAAAAACTCACAGGAAATTACATAAAAAAATACAGGTGAGGGGCTGGCCCAGTGGTGCAGTGGTTGAGTGCACACTTTCCGCTTTGCTGGCCCGGGGTTCGCCAGTTCGGATCCTGGGTGTGGACATGGCAATGCTTGGCAAGCCATGCTGTGGTAGGCATCCCACATAGAAAGTAGAGGAAGATGGGCACAGATGTTAGCTCAGGGCCAGTCTTCCTCAGCAAAAAGAGGAGGATTGGCAGCAGTTAGCTCAGGGCTAATCTTCCTCAAAAAAAAAAAAAAAATACAGGTGAAGCCTCAAAAGAAAGCCATTAGAGAGCCAATGAGAATGAGACCAGAAGCTCTTGGGGCCTAGAAATAGTTTACCTCCTCTCACAGGTGCTACTCATTATCCCCAAACTTAGTCCCATATGCTTGTTTGGCGTGTGATACTGGATGAGATGATGAGTCTCTCTGAGCCTTGTTCGGTTGTGTGCTGGTAAATATTTTTTAAAAGTGCATATATATACACACATAAGTTTATTGTAAATTTTACTGGCATAAAAATGTGTAGAATGCATTTTGGAAATAATAAATATTCAATATTTTTTATTATAAATTCCTTACTGCTAATTGTTTATAAGAGAATGCTTTCATTGACTTTTGCCAAACTCTTATACTCATAGCCAACCTATGTTGCAGTTGACTAAAGAGTATAGTTCTGAGATGAATGTGGGCTGATATTTAGTTTACATGTACAAATAGGATGCAAGTGAAACAAAGACATGTGAAAGAACTTCACTTGTTCATCAGTGACCTCAGTGACATCTTTGCAGAATAGGATAATGTCAGTTTTTGAGTACTGACAGAATAGTTCCTTAATTTGTGTGTGATTCCTAATCTGATGGCTGTGAACACAATATTCTTTTAAATTTAATCTGAATCATTACTCTTTTCCCCATAAATTTCTTAAGTTGTGGTCTGAAGCATTTGCCAATTTCTGTGGTGTAAATTTTTCTATTGTGGTCTATTTCAAGCAACGAGATGACCCCACAGAATGTGGAGGAGGGAAGAGATGCACATTATCAGACCAGTTTATAGTTTTTAAAGCGTGCAAGTTATAATAGTTATTAATAATCCTAAGAGCATAAGTATTAGTAATACTTAGAGGGATCGATGAGTTTTGAGTATTGCCTTTTTCATTTTAATTTATTTAATAGAGCACTTATTGTCTTTCTCTTTTTTTATGTAATGGACTTGCAAAATTCCTGAAAATTAAAAATCAGCTGTCATGAGCTAGTAAAAGTTGACTCCAACACATCATGGCCCTTAGTAGTCTTTTCAATGTAAAAAGGGTGATCGTATGTTATAAGATTTTGAGAATGCATGCAAAGTGCTTAGTACACCATATCTAGTTGTTTTTTGTTTTTCAAACATTTGTTTTGTTTTGTTTGTGAGGAAGACTAGATCTGAGATAACATCTGCCACCAATCCTTCTTTTTTGCTGAAGAAGACTGGCTCTGAGCTAACATCCATGCCCATCTTCCTCTACTTTATATGTGGGATGCCAGCCACTGCATGTCTTGACAAGCTGTGCGTAGGTCCGCAGCCAGGATCCCAACCAGCGAACCCCGGACCACCAAAGCAGAACATGTGAACTTAGCCACTGCCCCACTGGGCCGGCCCCCATATCTAGTTTTTAAATGTCATTTATTCATTAATTCAGGGCGCTTTGCACTGTTCCGTGTTGCATCTTGACCAGGAAGCATTAACAGGCCCCTTGTGAATCTCCCTTTCTACTGCGTAACACCTTGTTGCCTCCAAAAGCCGCACACTGAAACCTTTCCTGCTGTGATAGAATATGAATGCTCAGACATCACATTAGAATTTGATGCTGACAGAAAACGATAGACTATTACACAATTAATAAATAAATCCACCTCTCTGGTCTCTGGAATGCCCATTTCTCCAGCCATTACAAGTTTCTCTCCCTAAAGATCAATTTCAAAAACATGCTTTTTATCCGCACTTGCCTCATTTCACTTTTCCCATTAGCAGTAGTTTAAAAATTCTTCTAGACTGCTCTCTCATTGTGCTTTTTTTCCCTTCTGCAGAGTAGGTCTTATTCTCCTTACTCTAAAGCTTTAATATTCGAAATTACTCTCATACATTTAAAAAGGACACCCACATGGATGATTATTTTAAAACTCAACCAAATAGGTTTATTTTATTTTTCACTCTTTTGGGTGGGCAGTGGGGGAGAATAATGGAGAAGTGTATAATCAACCCACATAAAATTTGACAAGCAGATATTTTATAATATTGCCTTGCGGGAATCCAAATGGCAGATGCTCTTTATCATGACAATCCAGTCCAATTCCCCGACTGAGGGAGAGGAGCCCAGAGTATTTGAAGACCAGCTGTAGGGACCTGATTCTGTCTCGCTGCCAACAGCAAAGCTGAAATGCAGAATCCAGCATGACACGGAGACAAGAGGCTCTGTGAGCTCACACAGACAGAGATTTCACTGACAGAGGCTATGTGGACATCTTCTGTCTGTCTCCCATACGCTCAGTTGAAGACCTGGAGAATAAGGCTGTATACATTTGAGATGTGCCAAGCAGCTAAAATCACTGGGCCACCGTGCGTGCTTTTGTGGTCACTGCTCTAAGGCTGTTTCTGGCTGAAAGGGCTTGGAAAAGTCAAAGCTGTGTGCTGCTTGTCTGATGGGACATTCGCCATCAGAGGTCAAAAGACGAGGACAGAGGGTACTGTAGTTAGATTTTAGTACATTTCTAAATGGGAACAAACCAGGTTTGGCGCAGCTGAGCCCAGCCTCGAGAATGAGACCCTGGTCTTTATGCACTGGAGTCAGCCTGACGCTGACATTAACAAGTAGAGGCAAGACTTCGTAGATCTGTGCAGCAGAACGCCTGTGTCTGGAAGCAATGTACTAAATCCACAGGAAGCGTGAGAAGAATCATGATGAGAATGCCACCTGTAATGTGGGATGGCATGAAACCAATCGAGTGAAGAGACAGATAAGACTGGGACCCTAAAGATTTCAGTAGAATTTACCCTGCTTTAAAATGATGGGAATTTTTGAATTTGAGCATCAAAACCCAGAGCCACACTGGGAAGTAGGGATCTGGAAACAATAGTTGAATTTGGTACACCAGGACATTCCTATTTCCATTTCTCAATTACAATTTGCAGTTTGGAGCTCACAACTACTTCACATACCCAGCTGGCTCCTTGGACGGACCAGAGGCCCCTGAAGAAGGAAGTGGGGTGGACCTATGCCTGTTTCAGAGGACAGGCTCAGGGTACCATGCAGGACCTGTCCGCAGAGATCCATGAGGCAGAGTCCCAGGCTTCTCCAAGAGGTGCCACAGCAGCCAAGTCATGTCTGAGAAACTCTTCCCCTGTCTCTGCTCTGTTTCCCAGGGAGGGTCTGTTCCCTGTGTTTGCCATCATGCCTGCTGCCTCTTTCCTTGGACCACATCTCATCTCTGATTTCCTCTGCAGGCTCCTGGGCTCCCATGCATCTTCAGTCCTGCTTACTGCACCTTCACTAGAATCTGGTGAGGCACCCAAACCCTCAAACCACCTAAATTCCATGAACACCCCTTTCCCATCCATCTTGTGTCCACGCCACTTCTAGCAGCTTGAAAGCACTTTGCTGCCCTCCATCTCAACCCCTTGGCTCTATATGTCACAACAATCATTGTCAGATAAGGAAATTGGTGCTGGGACAAACATTAGCCAGGCTGAGTGGCAGGCCTGGAGTCACATGGAAGTGGAAAGAGAAGAGTTGAAGGGTCAGTTCTCAATGAGAAGGTTGTCTAACCTCTTGGGGCCTTGGTTTCTTGACCCAAGAAAGTAAGTGTCAATGGTGCGATGGATTTCAACTTTTTTCTCCCATGGACACCTTTATTAAGGTGAGATCTTATCTGGGATTCAATTCCTTTTTCATAAATCACGGTGAACTAGATTGTTTTAAAGCCCTGGCAGCCCACCCTGTCCTCCCCCACCTACCAGGCCCTCCCAGGTACCTCTGCTGAATTCTGGGGCTCCTCCAAACCCAATGTGAAAAGCACGGAGCTAGATGGCCTCTATGTTTTCATGAATATTCACGATTTCTTGGAGATCATAGCAGCAGGAGCTCAGACTCCAACTGAGCCTCTGAATTGCTCCCCTAGCACCTCATCTTTATCCCAGACAGCCTCCAGCCCTGTGCCCACCCTCACTGCGGCTCACAGCGACAGGGTCAGTTAAGGCCAAGTTTACATTTTCAGGAGACGCATGACAGAACGACACAGCCTCGCCTTGGTTTGGGGTCACAACCACAGCTTTGCACTCCCAGTCCAGACTTACAAGTGAAAGCTCTGAGTTGGCCATTTAGGGGGACCTAACAAAGCACCCTTGGCCTTGGCATCGTTCTACATCCAGTCATCTGAAAAGCTTTGCCCACCTCCATATTTATTACCACATTCCTTGGTGTTTACTTTGTTCCAGCCCCTACAGCCCTCCTTCACTTCCTAAAGCTAAAATACTTTTGCATTACAAGGCCTTTGCATATGCTGTGCCCTCTGCATTGAATGCTTTTCCCTCAGCTGGCTTTTTGCCAAATTAACACCTAGTCTATCATTCCAATGTCAGCTCAGTTGTCCCTCTCCCAGCAAAGACTACGCTGACCATTTCACCCACGTTGAACCAGTCTATTGTTTATGCTTACGGTCAAATGAAACTCTCATCCACAGCCGGTAGCTAAATTGTAATTTTACAATTTACAAATTTACCGTTGCAAGTAATCTGTCTGATCTGATAAACATTTAGCTTCCCCTCTAGACCAGGGGTTGGAAAACTACAGCTCGAGGGCCAAATCCAGTTCTTCTGTAAATAAAGTTTTACTGGAACACAGCCATGCTCATGTGAGCATCGCCCATGGCTGCTTTCGCACTATCACGGCAGAGCTAAGTCGTTGCAACAGAGAGGGCCTGAAATACCTGGCCCCTTACAAAAAAACTTTGCCAACTCTTACTCAAGATCTTAAGCTCCATTACAAAAGGGAGTATGTCCATTTTGCCCATCATTTTGTACCCCCTGTAGCTGACAATTTCCTGGCATATATACCTCTGGCTTAATAAATATATGTTCAATGAATGAATCAATGAGTGAATCCACAAACATCATGAGTTGCATGTATGTAATGTGGTCAGAATGACACAGTAAAAAATTTTATCGACAGCCTAAGAAAGAAAGCCCTGCTTTGGAAAGGCGTTTTTATTTGCTAAATTCTTTATCATTATCAAAACAAACAAAACATGGAAAAAATATTAGCGAATGATTGTGCTACTCAATGATATTAGAGTTGGACTGATCAAATAAAAAACTAATCTGGTATAAGGTTAAAACATTAAAATCCCAGTCACCCATCCAAAGCAAATGTTTCCACGCAGGAGATAATGTCCTTAAATTACCAGCCAACAATTTAGCCTTTTTAAATGAGGCGTGTAACTCACAGATGCTAGTTTTTAATACCATTATGAAACATGAGTTGTTCCTAAAATCTTTTATTTGTTTGTTACACAAATGGCTTAAATTACATGTAAAACAATCACATCGCAAAGGCTGCCTTTCCATAGGCAGCATGAGTATGTATCACTTTTTCCTCCAGGGAAATTATTATATGATTGAAGACACACTCTCTGGCTTTCGATGACAAATCAGTGTATTAAACACACATACACGTGCGTATATTTCGTGAGTAGCTTTGTGCTTCATTTTTAAATTTTGTTTAAACTCATCTTTTCCTGGTTTTATAGAACAGTAATCAATGCTCAGATTGGGCTAACATGCAGTAGGGGAGCCTTTTGACTCTATTGACAGGTTCCGGCTTGGCAACATCCTCAGCATTTCACAGCATGCCACAGTAATTTATGACAGCAATAAATAGTGCAGTATTTTCTGTATTCAAGGTAGCTGCCCGGATCCAGAAGAAACATAGCCCAGCTTTCAAATTTGATCCACGTAATAGATGTGGAAGCCAGCCCTTAGAAAGTAAGGCCATTAGATTGGGAAGCAGCTGGCTGGCTGTCCCTGTTTCTATTCAGCAGCCGGTCCTGAGACGTGACTGTCACTGCTAAATACTTTTCCCAAGGCCTCGTTCATTTGGCACTTTAGGAAGAGCCAGTGGCTGCTTGGTATGTCTCAAAAGGCAGGTCTGTACCGTGGTAGATTAGAGCACAGGCTTATCTTAACGTAAAACCTGCTGCTGCCACAGAAGGACCGCCTTGGGCAAGCGACTGCCCTGCTCTGAGCCTCCTTCTCTTCATCTGCGGAGGTGGAAGAGATAAGAACACTTGGAAATAAAATTTAGAACAATATCGAGCATACAGTAAGCGCTCAATAAACCTGAGCTCTCATTATCAGCCTTTGAAAACAGAAGTTCTGCGATGACCTTCTTCCATCACTGGGAAACCTTATGAACACATATATCTTTTCCCGCAAAGTTGAGCTTTCAGTTTATAATTGTGCTTACTCATGTTCTCAATCGTATGTTCAATCTAATTAGATAGTTCCCACGCATTAGTTATTAAGAAACTCGATGCTGGACTACCCTCCAACAAAATCTTTGGTTCAAAAATGTTCTGTGGTCTGCTTTTATGCTAAAATACTTTTTTCCCCCTTTACAATAAAAAAATGGAACTAGGATTTATTGACTCCCTAGCTACATGCCAGCTATTGGGTTAAGTGGCGGCACTTTGCTGGTTTGATTCAATTAGTCCTTATGATAACCTTACAAAGCAGGTTTTGTAATCTCTGTTTGACAGGTGGATAAACTGAGGCTTAGAAAGGTAAGACATTTTTCTAAGGACTCTAACAAGGGCAGAATTCAAACTCCAGTTTATCCTCCCTGGACTGTTGATGTGACTTGGGGAACAAGCGGTTTCTCATGGATGCTGCCTCTTTACAATGCAAATGTCTTACCAGCAAGGGAAGGAGAAGTTTCATTTGTGTAGCTACTTGATAATTGTCTCCCACTGCCTTGGTGAGTCCTGTGGCCTATTCTATTCTTAGGTGAGAGACACACATACAGGTCACTTCAAGTAGCAAACATGGTTTCTATTCAGAAACTAGACGATCAAAACTTGATTTAACAAAATGGTACAACTACTTCAGAATACTGTTTAGTTTATAAAACTGAACATATTCTTATCATATGATCCAGCAGTTGTGCTCCTTGGTGTTTACCCAAAGGAGTCGAAAACTTATATCTATGCAAAAATCAGCACATGGATGTTTAAGGCAGCTTAATTCATAATTGCCAAAACTTGGAAGCTACAAAAATGTCCTTCAGTAGGTGAATGGATAAAAGAAACTGTAGTACATCCAGACAGTGGAATATTACTCAACTCTAAAAAGAAATGAGCCATTAAACCATGAAAGAACAGGGAGGAAACTTAAATACATACTACCAGGTGAAAGAAACCAAAGTGAAAAGGCTACATATTTTACGATTCCAATTACATGACATTGTAGAAAAGGCAGAACTATGAGGACAGTGGTTACTGGAGGGTGGGGGTGAGGGGGTGGGGATGAGTAAGCAGAGCACATAGGAATTTTAGGGCCATGAAAAAACTCTGTATGATACTATAATGATGGATACATGTTATTATATATTTGTCCAAACCCATAGACTGTCAGCACCACGAGTGAACCGTAATATAAACTATGGACCTTAGATGGTTATGATGTGTCAGGGTTGGTTCATCAATTGTAAAAAGTGTACCACCCTGGTGGCAGATGTTGATAATGGGGAAATCCATGCATGTGTGAGAGTAGGGAATATGTGGGAAATCTCTGTGCCTTGTTCTAAATTTTTCTGTGAACCCAAAACTGCTCTAAAAAAATTATCTTAAAAAAAAACTTGATTTAATGTGAAATCTTCTCTTCCTGCAGCTACATCTCTTTCTTCCTCTCCTCCTCATCCACGCACAGCCAGAGCACATATCACTCTCTAAGAGAGCTGTTGAATTTCCTGCTACTAGAGATTAGCTAAGGGGAAAGTGTCCCCCCAATCCATCCTTGATTTGGCCCAAGAGTGAGGTGGGAAGAGGCTCTGAGAAGATTCCACAACTTTCTCCAAAAATCCATTCTCAAAATTCTCTCCTTTGAACTTCTTCAATGCTTTAATAGCCTCAGACTGGATTAGGGGAATCTGAGGGACCCAAGTGTTGCGAAACTAGTTCTAGCTCACTTACTTTGAAAATTTACATATTATCCTGCAACCTCCAACGGGTGTGCCCATTTGGTGTCTCCTGTATCTTGGTGCCTGGTTAAAACATCGATTTTAATATCATGTGAATAGGTACAACACAAGGAGAAAGTTTAGTCATTTGCTTGACCCTTATACTTGGAGACTGAGAATCTGCCGTAAGTCCGGATCCTGCTAAAACTTTCAGATTTTTTTCATTGTGCATGGAGCAGCTGTAAGGCAGCCCAGCAGGCGTCTCCATGCTCTAGGGGCTATGCACAAAACTGTTCCAAAGACAGTGCATTCAAACAATAGAGTGGAAATACTCTGGACCTGAAGGGAAACGTGTGGGTCTTAGATTGCTTTCCAACCTGGGCCCCTAAATTTAAGTAAATGGCTGGGTGGAACAGGAAGGATTGTGACAAAAGAATGTATGACAAATATGCCGAAGAGGAGCATCACTGACATCTGGGTGAAGGACCCAGTGTGCATGCTCCTTCGTTTTGCACATCTGTTAGATGGCTCACCACGTTTGTTGCACTTCAGGAAATCTTCAACCACAAGGGGTCAGAATTCCTCAGCCAGAGCAGATCATGGTCCTTAACCCAAGAGCAGACAAGTTTGCATTTAGTCTACAACCCAGGGCCCACCCCCAGGAGGCTGGTGACAAAATCAGGAGAAGGGAAATGATTGCCAGGAAGGTTGACTTCAGAGAACTTGTGAAAGACCTATTGGAACTCCCGGAACAAGCTGGGAGGGGGTGCAGGATTCACCCTATTTTGCACATGGGGTCTGATGTAGGATACTAACTGGGTCACCACTACACTAGGGCTGGCAGGGCCTGGATGCCATACATTCTCCACCTTTTTCTCACCCCTCTCAAGCCTAGCCCACTCCTGTGTTGGGAGAGGATCATCTTCCTGGCAGATACAACAGGGAACAACAGCCCCCAGGAATGCCCACAGCCCCTGCTCCTTCAGCCCTTGCACCCCAAGGAAGCTGGAAGACAGCCCCTTCTGCCTTCCCTAGTCATGCGCAGAAGAGCCTGGCTGAGGCTCAGGATGACTTTTCTAACCTCTAAGGACTTGAGGGAGGACTTCAGGGGCCATGCTTAGAGGCACCCATTTGAAGGAGAAAATGACAAATAATAGTGGTACTCCCTCGCGTTGGTGTGGTCCCAGGTGGTTTGGACCAAAAAGAGCCCCCTGATGAGCTGATTCATCCCGCTCTGAGATGACAGCAATTCCTACAATTCAGCAAGGTCCCGAGTCACTGTCCACTCCATTCTTCAGGTTTGGTGCTCGTTCTGGTTTGGCCTCAGCCCGTAGGTTGAATGAATGCTGTTGTGAGGAGCTGAGTGTAGTGAGAAGCTGGAATCCCCAGGCTGGCGTGGAAGCTGTCCTGAGAATGCTGACCTTTCTGATGGCTTAGTGCTTGAGTCATAGGGGCTTCTACAGGGAAGGTCTATTTTTACTCTAAGGTCACTTTGAACTTGCCTAGTTCACGCCTTCATCTGACATATGAGGAAAAAGGCCAGAGGGATGAAGTGACTCATCCATCGTAACAGAGAAAGTGAGGGATGGAGCCATGACTCCCACACCCAGGGAATACGGAGTCCTCCTCACTGCTTGGACTCTGGGGATGGTACCCTGTACGGAGGACGCAGGCCTCAGCTGGGGTTCCTAAACAGGGTTCTACAAGAACCCCAGGTTTCCTGAAGGAGTTTCTGGCAGTTCATTTGAAGTAAGAAAGCAAAACACAGTAAAAACAACTTCAAAACAAAGGGCGCCCATTCCGAGCCTCCGGGCCCCAGTGCTGAGGGGGTGCTTGAGGTTTTAAAGAATCAAAACAAAACAAAACAAAAATATCCCACAGCCTCCATGTGTGAGGGTCGCTTTTTACCAAGCAGGTCATGCTGCATCTCATGTCCAATGTCTAAACCTGTGGGGTTTTCAATTATTAAATGTAGGCGGCCCAGAGCGTTCTCCTTGGCAGGCAATTCTACAGCTTAATACAGGTCGGCTCAAGGGGACACTTCCATGTTTAGCTTACATTTTCCCTTCCCTAATTTGTTTTATTACTCCCAGACTCATTTCTTGATACTTGATACTTGGTCCACTTATGCGTTTCCTGTCATTAGCCAGAGCCCCGGGAACTTTCATCACTTTCTTCAGAGCAAAGGGGAGTCCACGTCCCTCCTTTCAATTACGGCTGCGAGTTGGGGATGGCATCTTTTGCCCTTTCCAGAAGCAGAACTTTCTGCAAAGGATGAGATATTTGTAACAGGATGCCTGGCCCTGAAAAACAGTCATGAGGCACCAGAGTGAAGGAGTGACATGAGGGTGGGGCCTGAAGATAACCAGGATGGCGCTGGTTTCATTCTGCACCCCATACCGTGATTAATGGATGTGCTCTCCGTGGACCGATTAGGTGAAGCTTAAATGGAAGCCTGAAGCAATATATTTTTTTCCTCAGCTTGAAAGTAATTTTTATGTAACAAATAGTCTAAAAATAACCTTTGGCTAATCTTTCTTTTCTGTCTGATTAAAACAAGAAACATCGCATTTCACATGATCTTGTTTTCTCATGTATTTAAATTGTTTTCTTTTTCCCTCCTAACAATAGGCAGAGCTCAGCTTGTCCCTGTCCCTGAGGGGCCCTTGAAGCAACTGGGAAATTGTAATTTAAGAATCATCCAATTCCAACTGCAGCCATTTCACTCGGCTTAAATAAGGATCTTTCCATCATTACATGTTATAATTATGTCACCACATGCTATATAATTCAAATTAGATGATGATTAGATGCCATATATTAACATTAATTGTGTAAGTAGACATAACCATATGTTTCTATGTGGATTTAATTACCATCTTTAAAAATCTTATCGAAGAAGACGCATGTGACAAATTTTTAAAAAAGAGAAAGTGGTAAGAAAAAACATGTTCAAATAAGTATATAAAACTAAGCATATGGAGGAAATGCAAATAATTGGAATAGGCTTTTAAATTAGCATTTGTGTAATTACCCTGTTTTTGTGCTTTTATTTGTAAATATAATCTTATAATATTATGAAAGTTCAAAATAACCAAGTAGATCAGCCATAATGCCACCACCACAACATGACTCCTTTCCAGACCCGGCTCACATTCACACACATTTGTGAGCATCTGTGATGATAACATCTTGGAAAATTTTGGTTCTGCATTTTCATATAACTTGTCAAAAGTGCTTTTTCTCATTTATTGCATAGTGTTCATCACACACGTTATTAACAGCAGTATGCATACTGATTAAAAGCACTCATTCTGTAATGAGACTCCCTGAATTTGAAACAACAGCTCTGCAACTCACTAGCTTTGTGATCTTCATCAAGTTCCTTAACTTGTTTGTATGTCAATATCCCCATCTGAAAAATGGCAACAGTAAGTATCTACTTCATAATGTTACCATGAAAACTAAATGAGTTATTACATGCAAAGTGCTTAGAAAAATGCCACAAACTAGTTCAATGAGGGTTAAATAGCGCTGCTGTTGTTGATGTTGTTTCTAACTAGTTGAGAACCATAATTTACTTAACCCTTTTCCTATTTGGTGGCAACGTGAATGTCTCCACTATCTGATATTATTAGTAACACAGGTAAAATTTTTGTGCATATAGTTTTTCATCATCTTTGAAATTTTTGTGGCAAATTACTAGTTGAATATTTGAAATACATCCATGTAAAGCTCTTTTATGACCTCAACTTAGTGGTTGGTTAAAAAAAATCAGCCCGACATGAAAAAATAACTGAAAGTAGTATAAGTATTTATCTCACTATTTTAAAGATATTCTTGATAAGCAGAAAAACTTCACATCCTCTTTTCACAAATCTGTCTCCTTCCTCATTCACACACACACACACACACATACCACCACCCTTAATTCTCTTTCTTCTCCCTATTCCAATCCTCCTTTCCATTTCCCGTCCAATTCCTTCCACAGAAGCTTGTGTTATCATCTCCTAACTTTCCTGACAATGACTTTCTAATCCTTCTAAATCCAGGTCTTACTTTGTCTGAATATCATAGGAGCCCAGGAGCTACAGTGCCAAGGGCTCCCTGGTCTTTGAGTCAGAGTAGAGGAAGCTGAATGGGCAAGAGTATTCTTCTTCGTGCAGGGGAAAGAGGAGAGCAACATTCATGATTGATTTCTCTATCTGTCATCTACCTATCCACACATACATACATAACATACATTATATACATACACACATATGTACTCACGTACATACATATGTATTTGGTTGCAGTCATATCTTTACTGATAGTTTTTTATATTTTCAAACTGTTTTCCTAAAGTCTTATCTCAAGCGTCCAAATTACTGAAAATGTAACTTAGTATAACACAATTCATTTCAGTTAAAACCAGTGTTATTTAGTGACCATTAGACACAAAGGGCTGTTTCTCAGAGAATCTCTCTAAGCATCCTATTGATTTCAATACTCTGCTCTCTCCTTCGGGCTTCTCAGAGCAGAGACGTCTTTATGCCTGCACAGATGATCAGAGTTTAGAAGGGAAGGTTCAGCTCACGTATTTCCATAATGAGACCTATCTGTGGGTCCTCACTGTGTTACTGGGAAGCACAGACGTAGACGTGCAGGACTTGCATAAATCAGATAAGCTCAGGGGCAAGGCATGCTGGGACTTCAGCACAACTGACTGGCAAGAAACAGGAAGGAGAGGGGATACCGTGAGTTGGACAAGAACTATGGCAAGTACTAGCTCCAGGGGATGACTTGCATAGCGAGCTAAGCTATCCAATGAGCAAACCCAAAGCTTGTAGTGAGCTCAACTATCGTTTGGGCAGCTGTTGGTAATAACAAGAAAGGGAGGCCTACACTGGTGAAGATTTTGGCAACAAAGGAACACTGCTCCGTCAAACTACACAGAGGACCTGTGGACAAAGGAAGCATCTCACAGGGGCGAGATAGGGCGTAAGGCTCCTGTCAAACCAGCCTGGGTCTAGAGCAAACCTCTGGTAACAGGAAAGAATAAAAATTCCAGGCATAGGAAATAAAATGATCCAGTCCAATATTGTACAGACTGAACCAACAGAGCAGAAATAGAGAAAGACCCCAACTCTTTCTCTCAAGAGGAAGACTCCTTCCCACAAGATCCTACATGATCAGGTCCATCATCTCACCAGCTTGTCTCATTCATGATCTCCTTGCTCATGGCTAAGCTCTAAACACACGGGATCATCCTGTTTTCCTCAAGGGATATCAAGTCCTTCACTTAGCCTCTCTCTCTTTCTAGAATGTTCTTCCTCCCCCAGATCTTCTTTTAGGTAATTTGGAACTGGATGCATAGAAGCCTTTCCAGATTAGTTCATTAATTCATTTATTCAATAAATTTGTTGAGTGCCTACTATGTGCTAGACACTGAGGGAAAAGTGGTAAAGGGGGCAAAACCCTGTCTTCACTGGGTTTACATTCTGGTGGAATAGACAGATAGGAAACAAACAAATAAATACAAGTAAACTGAGGAGTTGTAATACATTTTATGAAGAAAAGACGAGGAAAGGGATTATAGCAGTGGAGTTCAACAGAACTTTCCGCAATAATGAGAATATTCTATATCTGTGCTTTCCATCATGGTAGCCAATAGCCACACGTAGCTATTGAGCACTCAAAAAATGTAACTAGCGTGACAGAACAATTTTTTATTTTATTTCTTTTTAATTAATTTACTTTTAAATAGCCACAGTTGGCTAGTGGCTATATTGGACAATGCAACTCTACGGCATCATAAACTTCTGTTTTGTAGGACTTAATGCCAATTTACAGTTCCATATTTATGTCTGTGATTCCTTGTTTAAGGAAGACATCATTTGCATCTTGTCTTGTTGATGCACTAATGGATAACATCTTACCTTGCACATAAGATGCGCTTGATTAAAAAAAATTAAAGGACTGATGAATGGTGAAAAACTAGGAGATATAAGTATCGTGCCAGTTCCTCGATATATGGAAATAAGAATAGTGCCCCATCTCTCAAGATAGTGGATTAAGTTTGGTGTTGAAATCTCTACCCTTTCTAAAAGTGTCTCAAAGACAAAATAGGGCTGGGACTATAATGGACAGCTTTGGTGACTTTGGAAGGGAGGCACAAAGAAGTCAAGACATGATAGTTGTGGAGATATTTGGAGCTAAGCCTGAAATGTTGATTTGGGATGGGCCCAAAGAATCCAGTTTCCTACACATGTGCTAGGAATGCAGGAGTGTAGGAGCCAAAGTGGTATCTGCTCTGAACTTCTAGAACTTCCCGATTTTCTGAATCCCTTTTTTTCCTAAAATGCAAAATGTGCCTACCTCGTTAGGTTGCATGTTGCTTCCCGTATAACATAAGCACTTGAGAGCTTCTGACTGCTGTTATCTTTATCCACTTCTCCCAGCATTTACCCTGGCATCGATATTTTCAAAGATTCTTAAGGAATAGCTGGAGTTACTGCCACATAGAATCCTTTCTGGGCTGGAGATATCTTTCCACAGTCATATTCACATAGGGAATCTGAAATGTTCCCTTATTACGACTGGACAGAGTTACAATGTATGTAGCAGGCTGGAAATATTCTTGCAGATGTATCGGTTTTTTGCTCAACTCTTCAATCTTTATCTTCAGAAGTGTTTTCAATCTTTAAAGTAAAACCCTCAATGGTGAGAGTTTAAAAATATTAACCAGAGCAATACCTTGAGTAGTTCAGATTGTATTCAGTGAGTGTTCCACTGTTATTTTAGAAAAAGAGATATTACAGAGGACACTAAACATCTCATGGCTATTAACTTCCATCAATACATGATGGAACTTTATCCAAAAAGCCATCTTTAATTTTAGCTTCTTCACATTTCCAATCTAGATCAGTTCTGCAATTATATTGTCTACTCTATATAAGAAGATGTTCATGGATGTTTCAATGAAGAGAGATTACTCATAACAATGATCCCAGCACGATGTTGATTTCATTCTTTATCAGGAGCTGTTTTGTTGTCTTAAGAAAGAAACTCATTGTCCAGATTTGACACTTTAGCAGCGTTTCTTCTAGTCTCTCCCTTTCTCAATTGCCTGGATCTGATACTGAGGGCGGCCGATTGTTTATCTGCCTGTGTATAGAAGGTAATTGCTTTTGGCACTTCATTTGTACTGTTGTCAGATCTGATCATGTTACAGCTGTGACTCTCTCTGGTTGGTACACAGGGAAAATGTGTGGCTGTCCCCAGCCTTACCAGCTCGCTGCTTTACTGTGGCCAGTTCTGAAATCCCAGACAAACACCTTTGGTGATTCAAGCTCTGCCCTCGTTGCTACCCCAGAACTACGTGTCTGGACCCTATGACTTCATGACCTTTCCTAACTGAAGCATCTATCAAGAATGGATGCTCAGGCTTGACAAGGGCCTTTCAACGTTCTAAAAACACACCCACAGTCCAACAGCCTTCTGAAAGGAGGCTTAAGGCTTTCTTTTGACATGAGACTGCTGAACAGCCTTTAGCGAGTGAAAGGTTATTGCTGCACATGCCTAATTCCACCTGTAAAAATTCTGAAGCCAGAAGGATGCCCTACAGGCCACCGGGAAAATGCACATGATGTGTAGCATTGTATAGGGATTAAGACGTAAACTTTGGAGCCAAAACTATGTGGAATTGAATCGTTGCTGCACCACTTAGTATATACAAAAGCATTGGCAAGTTGTTAAGCCTGGTCTGACTCAGTTTTCCCATCTGTTAAATAGAAGCAAGAATGGTACTTAACCCATGAGGTTGTTAAGAAGATTCCATAACTTATTACATTGAAAGGGCTTAGACAAGTGCCTGGTCCAGAGTAAGTGCTCAATAAACATTTCTGTTAGAGACCGTCCATCTCAGTTTTCTACTTCCAGCACTCCAGCACTTAACAACGAGTGGTCGTTTCTCATAAGTGTGTGGGCTGGCCTGGTGGTTCCTCTGCTGGCCTTGCCAGGGCTCACTCATACAGCAGGGAGCTCAGCCCTTGGGGATTGTAGGACTGACTGGGATGGCTGAGCCTCTCCCATCGTGGTCTTTCCCCCTGGACTCCTTCACGGCACGTATGTCTCAGAGTCCAACAAGTGAGAGCAGAAGCTGTAAGGCCTCTTAAGCCTGAGGTTCTGCGGTCACACAATATGTCCTGACATGTATCCTCTTGGTCAGAGCAAGTCCCAGGGTGAGCCCAGATTCATGGGAAGGGGAAAAATCCCATTTTTTAATGAGAGGGGTGGAGAGATCATATTGCAAAAAGGGCGTGCATACAGAGATGGTAGAATTATTTCGGCCACCTTTGTAAACAATCTACAAAACATCAGATAGTCCTAAGTCTCTATTTTTGACCTATTTTCATGACTTTAGAGGCAATCGAAAACTAAAGACCGACCCATAGAGGGCCACAGTATCACCTGTCGTGCACACATTCCCGCCGCCCTCTCCCTTAGTTGTTCATTATATTCTGACCCTTAATATGGTCTCTGAAATTCTTCAAGCATCACCAGTAATTGAGCCACGGCATTGCCACTCCTCGTTGAGACTGGTGACCAGAGTCACAGAGAAGAGACTTGTCTCACCTAGGGTCTGGCCTCATCATTAGCACAGCTTGAGCCCAGGTCTCCTCACGGCCTCTATCAGCTTCCCTTCACCATGATAAAATTATCTCTTTTGTACACTTTTATTCACCCTCTGAGAGAGATTTTTGCTAGTTCAGAATTAATAATAAAGATAAACTGAATCGGAAAATGGGGCCAAGCCCAATACTTTACACACAGTAGGTAGCCACAGTGGAGAGTCAATGACTGTTGGTTCGACTAACTGCCTTCCTGGATTTTGAGAATCAGCAAACCAATCACGCTCTCCTGCTTCTTGCCTCTTCCCACTGCAGTGTCCCCACGTGGTTTTGTGCTGCTTGGGCATTAAAGTGATTGTGAACTATATGTGGTTTCATAATGATGCTTCCATTTGCCCATCTCAGTCGCAGTCAGGAGCAAGAGAACCATTTGAGATAATAATATCAGCATATACATAGGACTTTTGATCTTCAAACCTCTTTAAAGGCATTAGCAAATTAATTTTCCCAGAACTCTGCGGAAGTGGATAATTATTTTTATAGCTGCAGAGAGTGAATCTGACTATGCAGTTGACCTACAAGTGCTAGCCAAGGAAGCAATGCCAGCTAGAGCCAGAGTCCTCCTCCTTGTCACTTTTGGCTCACCAGTGTATCCATCACAGGACTCTCAAGTGTCCCCAGATAATTACAATATTTCATCTCACCAGCACTTAAGAGAAATATTTATTATAGATTCAGCACTCTTTAGAGTTCCAATTGGGTGGAGTGGAGAGTCGCTATAGACGATATGGTTTCTGATGTTAAACACCACTAGCCACCAAAAGCAATCAGGGATATATGGAGAAACGACTGAGTCCAGGACTGGTTCAGGAAAAGCATAGTTTGAGCCTGGAACATCTTGCTGTGCTGTAAAGCCATGAAATGATCCAGGACTGATGCAGACACGTATAAAGGAAAAGGAACTGACGTGAAGGGACTTTGGTTGGCCAAATTTAGGACAACATGAGCATAAAATAGAATGATGAGAATGAAGGATAACATATTGAGTAGAAAAGAATACAGGTGTCTATAGTGACATGCAAAGAAAATGGAGAGGAGAGTAAGCTCTTCTTTATGGAAGGATGCCAGCTAATAAAGTTGAAGAAGAAATAATAAAATTAGATAGCAAGCATTAATTGGGGAACAGGATAGTCACATAGTATCAAAACATCACTCCATAGATTACTTAATTATGCAAGGAAAGAGTATCTTGACAGTGGAGAAATCTAGCGGGCACCACCTGAACCAAATGATCAAACAAATAACAAGAAAAACTGAAATCACTTGCCCTCTCAATTGGTTGCAATGGGGAAAATGCAATATCATCTATGTTGCATATTTTTTACAGCTTGTGGAAGTATAATTTACATACTATAAAATCTACTGAATTTAAGTGTACAATTCAACGATTTTTAGTAAATTTATGGAGTTGTACAACCATCATCACAATTCAGTTTTAGAATCCTTCTATATTCCCAAAATATTTCCTGGAGCCTGTCTCCAGTCAATCCATGCTCTCACCTGCAGCCACAGGCAACTGGTCATCTGCTTCTGTCTCTACAAATTTGCAATTTCTGGATATTTCATATAAATAGAACACAGTACATGTGATCTTTTGTCCTTGACTTCTTTCAATAAAAATAATAATTTTGAGGTTCATACATGTTGTAGTATGCATTAGTGTTTCATTCTTTTTTATTGATAAATAGTATTCCATTGTACAGATGTACCATATCATTGTATGGAGACTGTGGATCCATTCATCAGCTGATGGACATTTGGATTGTTTCTGGTTCTTGACCAATATGAATAATGCGGCTGTGAACATTTGCGTACAAGCCTACTTGTAAACATATTTTTATATGTTTTCATTTCTCTTGGATAGAAGTTTAAAGTGGAATTGCTGGGCCATGTAAGTTTATGTTTATCTTTCTACAAAACTGTTTTCCAAATTGGCTATATCATTTAGTATTCCTACCAGTTAGGATGGCAGGTCCAGTTTCTCCACATCCTCACCAACACTTGCTGTTTTCTGTTTTTTTCATTATAATTATACTAGTGAATGTGAAGTGGTACCTCATTGTGGTTTTGGTTTGAATTTTTCTAATGACTAATGATGTTGAGCATCTTTTCATGTGCTTATTGGCTATTTGCATATAGTCTTAGGATAAATGTCTACTCAGATTCTTTGCCTGTTTTTTCTCTCTTATTCATCTTTTCTTTGTTGAGTTGTAAGTATTCTTTATATATCTGGATTATACAAGTCTTTTATCAGATAAATGATTTGCAAATATTTTCTCCTAATCTGTGACTTATCTTTTCAATTACTTAGTTGCATCTTTTTAAGTACAAAAGATTTTAATTTTAATGAAATTTGATTTACCAATTTTTCCTTTTATGGCTTGCATCTTTGGTGCCGTTTAAAGAACCTTTTGCCCCAAGTCACAAAGGTTTTCTCCTGTATTTTTTTCCCTAGAAGTTTAGAACTGTAGTATTAGCTCTTATATTTGGGATGATAAGCCATTTTGGATTATTTCTTATGTAGTATCAGATAAGGGTCCACCTTTGTTTTTATGGATATTCAATTGTTCTGGCACCATTTGTTGAAAAACTATTCTTTCCTCATTGAATTGTTTTGGCATATTTGTGACAAATAAATTGTCCCTAAATGTGAGTTCATTTCTAGACTCTTAATCGCGTTTAGTTGATCTCTATGCCTATTATTATGCTAATATGGCACTGTCTTGATTGCTGTGCCATTATAAGTAAGTTTGGTAATCAAATAGTATAAGTCTTCCAACTTCATTTTTCTTTTTCAAAATTGTTTTCACTGTTCTAGGTCCTTTGCATTTTCATGCAAACTCAGGAGGAGCTTGTCAATTTCTATAAAGACGCTTTCTGGGATAATGATAGAGATTACGTTAAATACATAGATTAATTTGGGGAGAATTGCCATTCACAATACTGAATCTTCCAATCAATGAATACAGAGTGTTCTCTCCCTTTATTTAAACATTTTTAAATTCCTCTGAACAATGTTTTGGGTTTCCAGTGTACAAGTATTGCACTTCTGTTGTTAAACTTATACCTAAGTATTTAATATTGTTAGTGCTATTGTAAATGGAATTTTCTTTTTACTTTAATTTTTGAGTTGTTAATTGTTAATGTATACAAATACAGTTGCTTTTTGTGTATTAATCCTGTATCCTGTAACTTTGCTGAACTCCTTTATTCATTCTAATAGTTTTTTGGTGGTGTCTTTAGGATTTTCTACATGTAAAATAATGTCATCTTTTAGCAAAGACAGTTTTCCTTCTTCCTAATGCCTGGATACCTTTAATTTCTTTTTGTTGTTGTTTTTGCCTTATTGCACAATGTCAAGTCTAAATGGTGTGTGTAAACATCTTTGCCTTGTTCCTGTAACTAAAGGGAAAGCATTTGACCTTTCACCATTAAGTATGATATTAGCTGTAAGTTTTTTATATGCCCGTCATTAGATTGAGAGTATTTCCTTATATTCTTAATTCGTTGAAGATTTTTATGATGAATTGATGTGGAATTTTTTCCAGTGATTTCTCTGCCTCTCTTGAGGTGATATGTGGACTTTTTGTCCTTGATTCTACTGTTAAGGTGTACTATGTTAACTGGGTTTCAGATTTTATGCCAACGTTGCATTCTTAGGATAAATCACACTATGTCATGGTATATAATCCTTTGTATATGTTGCTGAATTTGGTTTGCTGGTATTTGGTTTATAATTTTTGCATCTATGCTTATGAGGGATATTGGTCTGTAGTTTTCTTGTTATATCTTTATTTGGCTTTGGTATCAGAGTCATACTAGTCTCATGGAATGAGTTGCTAAATACTCCTTCCTCCTCAATTATCTGTAACGGTTTATGAAGGATTACTATTATTTCTTCTTTAAACATTTGATAGAATCCACCAGTGAAGCCATCTGGGCCTGGGCTTTGTGTTTGTGGGGGAGAAAATTTAATTGCCAATTAAATTTCTTTGTTTTATTGATGTATTTAGACCATTAAAATTTATTCTTGAGTCAGTTTCGGTAATTTGTGTCTTTGTAGGAACTTGTTCATTTCATCTAAATTATCTAATTTGGTGTCATAAAGTCATTCATCATATTCCCTTATAAAATTTTAATTTCTGTCAAGCAGTGATGATGTCTTCTCTTTCATTTCAGATTTTGGTAATTTGTGTCTTTTCTTTTTCTTTCTCGATCAGCCTAGCTAAAGGCTTGTCAATTTTGTTGATCTTTTCAAAGAACTGACTTTTGACTTCATTGATTTTTCTCTATTGTTTTTCTGTTTTCTATTTCATTGATTTTTATTCTAACCTTTACTAGTTTCTTTCTGCTACTTGATTTTGCATTTAGCTTGCTCTTCTTTTTCTATTAAGGTAGAATTGTGGTTTATTGATTTAAAAACTTTCTTCTTTCAGACATGGACGTTTAAAGGTGTCAATTTCTCATAAAGTACTGCTTACCTGAATCCCATATATTTTAATATGGAATTAAAAAGCATAAATTGTTTTGCAGTTTCACTTTATTCCATTAAATATAATTTAAACTTTTCTTTGTGATTTTCTCTTTGACCTATAGATTATTTAGAAGTTTTCTTGTTTGCTTTCCAAATATGTAGTACTTTTCCAGATTTTGTTCTGTTAAGGTTGTTAAATTGTGATCAGAGAGAATATTTTGTATGGTTTTAGTCTTCTAAAACGTACTGAGAATTCTTTTGTGATAGCTGTTCTCTCCCGGAGAATATTTCACGTGCACTTAAAAACAATGTGAATTCTGTGGTCACTTGGTGGAGGGTTCTGCGCGAAACGGTTAGGCCAAGCTGGTTGATAGTGTTGAGTGTTCTGGGTACTTGCTAATTTTCTGTCTAGCTCTTCTACTAATTACTGAGATTGAGGTATTTCAATCTCTAACTATTATTGCTGAATTTTCTAACTCCCCTTTCAACTATGTCTGTTTTTTTCCATGTATTTTGGAGCTCTGTGGTTAGGTTTATATATATTTCTAATTTTTAAAAATTATACACAATTTTTAATCTTTAAATTATTAATTAAGTTACACACAACAGCAGTGTTTTTAATTGTTCTCATGTGTTGAGCTTTTTATCATTATGAAATACCCCTCTTTGCCTCAAGAAATATTTCTTGTTGTAAAGTTTTATTTACTGGATATTAGTGAGCCACTCCAGGGCTCTTATGGTTACCAAGCACCAGGTATATCTTTTTCCATCATTTTACTCTCTATATATTTTCAATATATATATTTTTAATCTCAGATAGGTCCTTTTTAGACAGTGTACAGTTGGATTTCTTTTAATCCAGTCTGACACTCTCTACGATTTAAGTGCAGTGCTTAGGACACTCACATTTAACATAATTATTTACATGATTGGACTTATATCTGCCATTTTGCTATTTGTTTTGTGTTTATTCCATTTCTTATTTTGTCCCTCTGTTTCTTGTTTACTGCCTTCTTTTGTGTTAAATAAATATTTTTTTCTGCTTTTTTTCTCCCCAACTCCCCCAAGTACATAGTTGTGTATTTTAGTTGTGGGTCCTTCTAGTTGTGGTATGTGGGATGCTGCCTCAACGTGGCCTAATGAGTGGTGCCATGTCTGAGTCCAGGATCTGAACCGGCGGAACCCTGGGCTGCCAAAGCAGAGCTTGCAAACTTAACCACTCAGCCACGGGGAAGGCCCCAAATAAATGTTTTTAATGTACCAATTTAATTCCTGTCTTCATTTCTTTAAATATGTGTGTGTTTACATATGTAATTTTTTTTCCTTAAGGAAGATTAGCCCTGAGATAACATCCATGCCCATCTTCCTCTACTTTATATGTGGGACGCCTGCCACAGTGTGGCTTGACAAGCGGTGCACAGGTCCACGCCTGGGATCCAAACTGGAGAACTCCACGTCGCCAAAGTGGAGTGCACGAACTTAACCACTATGCCACCAAGCTGGCCCCCTAACTATATTTTTTAATGGATATTCTAAGATTACAGTATGCATCTTAACTTATTACAATGTCCTTCAAAATAACGCTGGCTTATTTTGGTAAAATAAAGAAACTTTGCTATATCTCTTGTTCCTCTACTTTCCTTTGTTTTATTATTGTCATGTGTAGTATATCTACTTATATTATAAACCCAACACTACAGTGTTATAATTGTGCTTTACATAAGCTATGACTTTCAAAGTAATTAAAAGAAAAAATAAGAAAAAGTACATTTGTCATCTTGTGTATTTACCTACATAGACACTATTTTCGGTGCTCTTCATTACATCATTTGGATATGAATTTGTGTCTAGTGTCACTTTGACTTCCTTTAGTATTTATTTTTGTAAGTCAGGTCTATAAATGATGAATTCTCCCAGTCTTAATCTGGGAATGGCTTTATTTTACCTCCACTTTATAAAAAATATAATTTTGCCAGATAGAATACTTGATTGACAAAGTTAGCTGTTAATCATATCATTGTTCCCCTGTCTATGCTGAGCGACTTTTCTCTTACTGCTTTTAAAGATTTTCTCTTTGTCTTAGCTTTTTTTTGACTATATTGTATCTAGTTGTGATTCTTTTTGTGTTTTCCTACTTAAAATCTTTGTGCTTCTCACATCTGTAGATTAGCAATTTTTATCAAATTTGGGCAGCTTTCATCCACTACTTGCTCAAATATTTTTTCTGCTTCTTTTTTTCTCTCTTTTCCTTCTAAGAATAACATTATATGTAAATTGTTACACTTATTGCTGTCTCACAGGTTCTTAAGTGTTTGTTTAGTTCTCATTATTTTTTCCCTCGTGATCTTTAGATTGGGTATTTTCTATTATCTATCTTTGAGTTTAATAATTCTTTCTTCTGCCATATCAAAATGTTTTTAGTCTGTCTACTGAGTTTTCATTATAGCTATTGTAATTTTCAGCTAAATTTTGGCAAAATGTAGAAACTTTACTCCACTATATATTTTTCCTCTCCATGCTTTTTTATGTTGGTTTCACTTGCAGTACATCTATGTATGTTTTAAACCCCAAAATATAGTGTTATGATTATTGCTTTATACAATCTTATGTTGTATACCTATGTTTCTCTACACAATTTAAATTTCTCCCTTTTTTTTTTTTGGTGAGGAAGATTGTCCCTGGGCTAACATCTGTGCCAATCTTCCTCTATTTTATATGTGGGACACTGCCATAGCATGGCTTGAAGAGCGGTGTGTAGGTCCACACTCAGGATCTGAAGCCACGAACCACGGGCCGCACAAGCGGAGCGTGCAAACTTCACTACTACACCACCAGGCCAGTTTCCCCTTGGCTCTTTTTTTATAATTTCTGTTTCCTTATTGAGACTTCCTAGACATTAAGTCATTGTTATCATACTTTCCTTTAATTCTTTAAACGTGATTTCCTTTAATTATTTAATCATATTTTAAATTGCTGTTTTGATGTTTTTGTCTGATAAATCCAACATCTGTGACTCTCAGAGACAGTTTTAGTTGACCATTTACCCCCTAAATATGGTCACATTTTTTGTTTCTTTTCACATCTTGTAATTTTTATTTGAATTCTGAACATTCTAGAGAACATATTGTTTCAGCTCTGAATTCTGCCTTTTTTCTCTGAGGGTGGTTGCTTTGTTTTGCAACTTGCACAGACTAAATCTGTGAAGTCTGTCTCCCCTCCATGTGTAGCCACTAATGTCTATACTCCATTTATTTTTTAAGTTGTTTATTCATTTAGTCATTTGTTTACATGGTCTTTTTGAGCCTGACTCTCTAGTGCTATATTAGTATTGAGTTAATGATTAGCCAGAGATTGTACTCAAACACTTTGAGCCAATAAGACTCTCACTGTCAGAGGAGGAGAAAAGTATGGCTTGTTAAAGTATGGAGAAAAGATATTATAAGAGGAAGTCTTGCCTCAAATGATGGCAGAATTTGGCTGGCACAAAAGAGAAGCGCAGAGTGGAATAATGCTGAGAAAATGCGTCAAATCAGAAGTAAGCTCATATGTTTTCAGGATGGAGAGGAGAAATATGTGTCTAAAGTATAGGGTAAATGTTGAAAAATTGGTGCAAAACAAAATTCATGGGGCAGAATGAGGAATTAAGTCAAAGAATTCCATGTGTTTTCAAATGTGGGTGTTGAATCCAAAGGCCTGATAAAAGAGGAGAAGGTAATATTAAGATCAGTTGCTTTAATTTATTTAGTGGAAATTGTTACTGATAGAAAATGAGATCAGCAGTACATTAAAGATGATAGTACTGATAAGACTGCAATGCTGACAAGGAGGAAGAACATGAAGTTCAGTGGGCTGGAAATGGGACTGAGAAGTGAGGAGAGAGAGTCTATATTCCTCCTTCTCCTTCCTGACTTTATTTTACCCGAAGAGTGTTGATCCCATGAGTCTATGAAGAATCCAGGTCTCTATGAAAAGATGGAGAGAAAAATAGTTCTGGGGCAAAAAATTGCTTGTACATAAAAGAGTAATTTTAAAAATCATAATAGAAAGTTAGCTGAATATTTAGTTTCTTGGCTATCATTAAAATTTGAATTTTTCAAAATAAATTTATTTCTTACCACGTCCCATATGAATGTAATCAATTAATTCAGCTTCCTGTGTGACTTGTCACTTCCTCATTATGTCTCTTTCCTATCCCTGGGAATCTCATTCAATCATAGACTCATATTACTGTTGTCATTTTTATGAAAGTTTTCCCATGTCAAGTTAGAAAAACCTTCTCCAGGCCAAGCCAACAAAGACCACAAAAATCTTTGTTCTGCCAAAAGTTATTCTCTCTTGGTCCCCCACACATAGGTTTATGGATTGACTATAATGGGAAGCAGAAATAGTCTTATATTAGATAACTATAACAATATTTTCAAGATAATTCTTAAAAGAATTTGACTTGTCTATGTTTTATACATATTTAATTTTGCATATGTTGTGTGCTTTATGCAAAGATTCTAGCATATGCTCCCTAGTTGCAATAAAAAATAATAATGGTTGGCACAATAAAAAATAACTCATTCCTACCATCTATAACTTTTCCTCATCTATTTAAAAAATGCAATTTAGATATTGTTTAGGACTGTGTTGCCTATATAGGTGAATATATCACAGTCCCTACCTTTGGGGAGCTTGTGAAAGGTAAGGTTTCTGAAGAAAAGGTGACAGGAGAGGTTATTAACAATACGTATAATTTTATATTTTTTCTTTCTTTTTCGTGTTCATTTCCAATTCTTAATATTTGCAATAGAACCGAACATAATTAAGAGACTTGGTCTTAAATAGTTCCTGGTTGGAACATGGAGACAGTGTCCACCATTAAGAAGATTACATTTACAAGCTGATCTCAGTTCCATTTCTGGTTCATTGAACATGTGAGAGTCACGTATAACACCAGAAGCCAGCCATGGGCAATAGCATATCTCATATTTCATCCAACCCAGCCTTCCTGCCTGAAATGTTGCTCCCTGCTTCTTCACCTTCCTAAATATATGACCCTTGGTTCTCAATTTTAGGATTAAACATTGACACCTTATCTGGCCTAACTCTTTGATTGAGTAGTCCAGTCAGAGTTCCCTTGTGATTTATTGACCTTAGCTTTCTGCTTGATTCTACTTTTTAAGGACCCTTGCAGAATTGCCCATGGTTTTAGGTAAAACTTGACCCTAGCCTTGACTTTACGGGGCAACTGACAGACTAGCCACCACCCTTCTCTGTCGTTGCCAGTGAAGGCAGGGACATTCAGAGAGCAGTAGAGAATCAAAATGATTGAAATATTGTAGTTTGTCTGTGTGAAATGTGTCTAGATGTTTTAACACACTAATGTATCAGTCCATGGCTCTTTAGATGATGGTCCTGTAAGACAATTTACATTCTAAATTCCTTTTCACCCATGGTTGATGAAAACATCATTTATGATTCAAGTTATTAAGGTTTTCCACTGTAACTAGCCAGTTTCACTTAGACTTGTAAATTTAATAAAATCCATCTGTCATGTCTAGTCAATCCTGCCATATTTGCCTTTCAGTAGAAACAATAACAAATTTGCCTGACTTAGCTTTATGAATCTAAAACCAATTGGTCAGAGTATCCAAAAATTGGTAACACAAAGCCAGTTAAATTGCAAATATTAAATTAAGAAGATTCTTCTTCTTGATGCACTCTAAAACTCTTCTCATGAAAACATTTTTAGTTTTTGATGTGTACACATCCAAATAGGGAGGTAAACTCTCTGCCCTTAATAATCCAAAAATTGTCTTTCCTTCTACACTTGGTGAATTGTGTCCTCAAGCCATGAAAAGTTATTTTAATTTTAGTATAACCTATTAGTCTGAGAGGAATAGTGCCCAATGTAAGCCTTTGAGGACAGAAGTAGGGGCTGGGCATGAGAGCCATTCTCTCAAATTATGCCTGGAGCAAAAAGTTTTAATCCCTGTCATGAGTTGATAACACTTAGGTTTGATAATCACTGCCTTGAAGAGATCTAGAAAAGAAACCTGAGTGGCCCTTTAACTTTGAAAAATATTTTTATTTATGATTGTTTAAGAGACACAGCTATGTTAAAAACCAATCAATTGTTTGGCCAAGAACAAGATGAAATAGGAGGAGAATAATATCTAATTCCTATGGAATCTATTCTGAGTCAGAAAATGTTTTAGATACTTGTACATGTACTCATGTAATCATACAGCAACCTCTGATGTAAGCAAAAATATTATCACCATTTTACAGTTGTGAAATGGATTCATAGAGATGTGAAAATAATAACAACATTTATTGAGCAATTACTACATAGCAGGCACCGTGATCATTGCTGCTTATGAATCTCCTCTAGGTCTCAGAGGATATTTACTAGTTTAAGTACTACTGTGATGTCTGTTTTATAGACCAGGAAACCTAGACTGAGTTACATTAAGTAAGTTGCCCAATGCTCAGCAAGTGGTAGAGTCTGTGAGCTCTTCTAACAGTGTAGATGTCTTGCACTTAACCATTTTGCTGTACTGCTGGAAAGGAGAGAATTGGACCTAATATTTAATGAGAGTCCAAATGTAGGTCAAATTTATAACTTAAAAACAATAAGCTGTACATAGTATAACATTTATGGAATGCAAACAAGTAGTCTCTGGGTAAAAAATACATATTCATATGTATTTACTTACATTCAAATATATTTTTTCCTATTTACCTAATATTAGAAATTTATTTATAGAAGACAAACATATTAAACCTTGAGGCGTTAACACTTGGGATGAGGTTATTTGCCAACTGAGAATGAAACGCTGAGATAACTAACTACAGGGCCAGTGACTCTGGGAAATAGGCATGACAAGGCCTGGGGAAGAGGCACAGACAGGGAAGAATGGACAGACTCTGGGTCTTCAGTGGTCCCCAAAAAGGGAAAAGTTTCTAGTACAAAGCACAAGCCTCCTTTACCATCTTTAGTCTGGCTGCTAGGCATCTAATTACTTAGCCTATCTTCTTCTCTCCAGGCCACGTGGACTCAGTTTTCCTCATATGAGTTTGCTGAAAGCAAAGGAGAAATCCCAAAGGACTATTTCTTAAACAAAAGGAGATTTATTGTTTTTAACTGAGAGGGTATTTGTTAGAGTCAGAATTGTGTGTGTGTCAGCTGAAAAGACGATGTTCCTGGCTGTGGACTGGAAGAGTATTGAGGAGTTCCAAGCAACTCTTCCTCCTCTGACAGATTTTCAGTTGTCACAGGTCTAACATCTGACCTCCAGAGTCTAGGCTGGAAAGGAAAACCGGAGGTCAGAGCTCTGATGATGAGGTAACAGATATACCTATAGGCCCTGACCCTGGCAAACCAGTTTCTTCCTTATCCTACAGCTCTGAAAGGCTGACTCTGTTTCCGTTGCTAAGTCTCAGCATGTGGACATTTGTTCTTCTAGGTAGACAGTGGGGGAACCAACTCTTGGCTGGATTTCAGGTAGTGGGGCGTGTCTGGGATTAGGCAACCCTGCTATGGACTGAATTGTGTGCTCTCCAAATTCATACATTGAAGCCCTAACCCTAATCTGACAGTTGTGGGGACAAGGCTTTTAAGAGGTAATTAAGGTTGAATGAGGTCATAAGAATTGAGTCCTAATCCAATAAGATTGATGGCCTTATAAGAAGAGGAAGAGAGACTGAGAGAGATCTCCACATGAGCATACCAAGCAAAGGCTTTGTGAGGACACAGTAAAGATGCAGCTGTCTGTAAGCTAGAAAGAGGATCTCACCAGAAACTGAAACGCACTGGCACCTTGATGGAACCTAAAGTTATGAAATGAATGCGTTCACTCAGGGAATTGTTGTAGACAGAGGATAGATGAAATCCAAAGGTAGCTTCCCAGGATGTTCTACAGATATAGGTCATCACGACAAGGAGAGAAAGGAAAAATGACTGAACGGGAGCAGATGGTGAGATGGAAGGAAAAGCAGAGAGAGTTGTGGATGGAAGAAAGACATGCGAGGAGTAGAGAATGATGGACACTGTTAAATGTGCTGATAGGTCAGGTAAGATAAAGACTACGAATTAAGCCACTGATTTAGCTATGACCTTGACAAGAGCATTTTCTATGGACTTTTGGGGGCAAAAATCTGATTGGACAGGTTTAGAGAGAGAATGGGATGAACGAGATAGAAATGGCCAGTAAAGACAAATTTTTAAGTGTTATTGTAGAGGAGGACAAAGGAAGGGCACAGTCCTTGAAGGGACGAGTGGGAGTCAAGAGTTTTTTGTTTTGATTTTTTTTAAATAGGGGAAGTAAGAGTAAGTTTCTTTGCTAATGGTAGAGAGAGAAATGTGAAAATCCTTATTCCTGTGATAATTCAGCTTTAGGTAGGAGCATGGAAATTTCCAAGCATGGAAACAGGAAGGCAGGGTGCATCTGAGGACTCAGGGCACAGAGGGGCAGGTGTGGTGAAGAGATATGTGCAAAGGTTCCCGTCTGATTGCTTCTTTTTTCTCATGGAAATAAGAGGCAAGGCCATTGTTTAAAAGTGAAGAGAAGACAGGTATTGGGGTTTGAGGAGAAGATCTGACATATTTTGGTTTGGAAACAGTGGGAGAGTAGATGGGCAGGGAAATGACCGTCAGGCACCAATAATTGGTCTGCTTGAGGATGATGGTCAAGAATTTGAAATGTCACCAATAAAAGCACTTTTTATTAGTCTTTATATTGAGCCAAATTTTGACTACAGAGTGCAGGCAGTATAAAAGGAGTCAAAAGTTAAAATGATTTTTACAAATAAATGGTAGCACACTGTGCACACAAGAGTATAATGACATTCTTGATAAGATGCTATGATCCAGTTGTCACCACTTGGGAGGTGTATATTCGAGGAGTGTGCAAGATTGTATTGGGGTTCAGGGTAAAGTATTGAATTTCTAGATATTTTCATTTTACCTAATCTTTCAAACATTTCTATTATGTATATTTTACAATACCCATACTATATGAGTACAATCAAACATGCTTATAGTTTTTAAATAAATAAGGAAACAAACTTGAACTATCCTAGAGACCAAATAGACCTAACAGACGTATACAAAACATTCCATCCAACAGCAGTAGGATATATGTTCTTCTCAAATACATGGAGAACATTCTCCAGGATAGATGACATTCTAGGTCAAAAGAAATCTTAACAAATTTAAGAGGATTGAAATCATCCCAAGTATCTTTTCCAACCACAAAGCAATGAAACTAGAAACCAATGACAGGAAGAAAGCTACAAAATTCACAAGTTTATGGAAATTAGGTAACATAGTCCTCAACACACTCCTGTAGGTAAGGATATTACAAGAGAAAAAACCACAGGCCAATATTCCTGATGAAAATAGACACAAAAATTCTCAACAAAATATTAGCAAACCAAATTCAACAGCACATTAAAAGGATCCTACACTATGACCAAGTGGGATTTATCACTTGCAACATATGCAAATCAATCAATGTGATTTATAAACCGCATTAACAGAATGAAAGATAAAAATCACATGATCATCTCAATAGATACGGAAAAAGCTTTTGACAAAATTCCACACCCTTTCAAGATAGGAAACACGGCTAATTTTATGCTCAGTGGGGAAAACTGAAAGCTTTTCCACTAAGCTCTGGAACAAGGCAAGAATGCTCACTCTTGCCACTTCTATTCAACATTGTTCTGGAAGTCCTAGTGAGAGCAGTTAGGCAAGAAAAAGAAACAAAATCTTCCAAATTGGGAAAAAAGGTAGAAATACCTATGTTTGCAGATGACATGATCTTATATGTGCAAAACTCTAATTACTCCACAAAAAACCTGTTAGAACTAATAAAGTCAGTAATGTTACAGGATACAAAATCAATATACAAAAATCAGCGGCATGTATATACACTAACAACAAACTATCCAAAAAGAAAACCAAGAAAACAATTTACATTAGCATAAAGAGAATAGAATACTTAAGAACATATCTAGCAAGGAGGTGAAAGATTTGTATATTAAAAACTATAAAACACTGATGAAAAAACCTTTTTGAAGACACAAATAAATGGAAAGATATCCTGTGTTCATAGATTGGAATAATTAATGTTGTTAAAATGTCCTTACTATCCAAACCAGTCTCCAGATTCAATGCAATCTTGATCGAAATCTCAAAGACGTTTTTTACAGAAAGAGGAAAACCTACCCTAAAATTCATGTGGAATCAAAAAAGCCCTCAAACAGCTAAAGCAATTTTGAGCAAGATCATCAATGCTGGAGGCATCACCTCTCCTGATTTCAAAATAAATTACAAAGTTACAGTCATCAAAACAATACGGTACTAGCGAAAAACAGACACAAAGACAGATGGAACAGAATAGAGAGTCCAGAAAGAAACGCATGCAAATAGAGCCAACTGGTCATCAACAAAGGTGCCAGGAAGACACAATAAGAGAGTCTCTTCAATAAATGGTATGAAGAAAATTAGATTTCCACAGAAAAAAGAATACAATTGGACATTTATCTTATGCCATACATAAAACCAACTCAAAAACAGATTAAAGCCTTAAACATAAGACCTGAAATCATAAAACTCCCAGGAGAAAACATAGAGAAAAACTTCTTGACATTGGCCTTGGCAATGATTTCTTGCATATGACACCAAAAGCATGGGCAACAAAAGGAAAGATAACAAGTAGGATTATACCAGGCTTCCACATAGCAAAAGAAACAATCAACAAAACAAAAAGGCAAACTACAGAATGCAGAAAATGTTTGCAAGCCATATATTTGATAGGGAGTTAATGTCCAAAATATGTAAGGAACTCCTACAACTCAATAGTAAAAAACTAATACTTTGATTAAAAATGGGCTAAGGACTTGAATAGACATTTCTCCAAAGAAAGGATACAAATGGCCAACAGGTATATGAACATATGTTCAACATCACTGGTTATGGGAGAAGTGCAAATCAAGACCATAATGAGACATCACCTCACAATCTTAAAATGGCTATTATCAAAAAAACAAAAGATAAGTGTGGGCAAGGATGTGGAGAAAAGGCAACTCTTGTACACTGTTGGTGGGAATGTAAATTGGTGCAGCCTCATAGAAAACAGTAGGAAATTTCCTCAAACAAATTAAAAACAGAACTACCTGGGGCTGGCCCTGTGACGCAGCAGTTAAATGCACACGTTCTGCTTCGGCGGCCCGGGGTTTGCCAGTTAGGATCCCGGGTGCGGACGTGGCACCGCTTGTCAAGCCATGCTGTGGTAGGCGTCCCACATACAAAGTAGAGGAAAATGGACACACATGTTAGCTCTGGGCCAGCCTTCCTCAGCAAAAAGAGGAGGATTGGCGGCAGATGTTAGCTCAAGGCTAATCTTCCTCAAAAAGAAGAAAAACAAAACAGAACTACCATATGATCCAGCAATCCCACTTCTGAGAATACGTCCAAAAGAATTGAAATTAGGTGCTCAAAAGATGTCTACACTCCCATGTTCATTACACCATTATTCACAATAGTCAAGACACAGAAGGATGAATGGATAAACAAAATGTGCTATGCACATACAATGCAAAATTATCCA
The DNA here is from genome assembly GCF_021613505.1 of Equus quagga. Taxonomy (NCBI): domain Eukaryota; kingdom Metazoa; phylum Chordata; class Mammalia; order Perissodactyla; family Equidae; genus Equus; species Equus quagga. The sequence goes on along the minus strand of NC_060268.1, from coordinate 85,970,387 downwards.
GTCTTAAAAAAAAAGGAAATTCTACAACGTGCATCAACATGGATGAAACTGGAGGACATTGTGCTAAGTGAAATAAGTCAGACACCAAAAGACAAATACTACATCATATCACTTACGTGAGGAATCTGAATTAGTCAAACTCATGGAGGCGGAGAGGAGAATAGTCTTTCCCAGAGACTTGAGGCGGGGCAGGCAGGAAATGGGGAGGTGGTAGGCAAACCTACAAGATTTAGTTGTACAAAATGGATAAGTTCTGGAGATCTGTTGTACAGAATAGTGTCTACAGTAAACAATACTGTATTGTATACTTAAAAATTTGCTAAAAGGGTAGATCTATGTTGTGTTCTTATCACACACATAAAACAAGAAGAAGGAGAAGAAGAGAGGGAGGAAACTTTTGGAGAGGATGGATATGTTTATGACACAGATTGTGGTGATGGTTTCACAGATGTATACTTACTTCCAAACTTAATAAGTTGTGTATATTAAATATCTCTCTAGAAATACTACATGTGTTTTCACTCGCAATTAGTGATCAATTATTTTAGAGATAGCTTAACATCCTGAATTTAATGGAGGAAATACAAAATAAAAGAGAATAATGAAATACACAACTCCTGTTACTAATATCACATCTTAGAGGATAGCTGTCATTTCTCTGGTCTAACAAAAAACAATTTTTAAGTAAGCAAAAAAATTTTTTGCATACAATTTCCACCTCTAAAAGTGTTTTACTCCATTTATTTGTTCCCTTTCCATGTACTTTTACAATTTTCCATTTACAAATATGCAATTGTTTTAAAATTTCTACCTCCTTTAAGACTTAAGAAATAAATTTAATTCTATGGAGTTCTATATTAATGTGTCAGTTGCTATATTGGAGAGTTAGTTCATCTATCAATCTTTCGGAAGAAAATGACATTTCTGGGAATATACTGGATTTTCCAGACAGATTTTTGTGTTCTCATCATGACCCTGTTTATCTTACTCTGACTCGTTGGAAAGACCAGGAAAGTCTCTTAATTTACAATGCTGGATTTCCTTTTGCTCTCCCTGGGGTCTCATTTCTCCCAAACAATTCCTTCAGCTGCGTATCACTGAGCAAGAGAGACACTATGGATAATGGAAAGATCCACAGTAAGGCTGGCTCCCTGCCTCGTTTGTGAAAATCATATTGGACGATCCTGCTTGGCTAAACCAGATGTCCTCCGCTAATTCATTTATAAAACTATGCTCCAGTGAAAATCTATAATAAAATGATCTAGAGCCTGGACTGAAAGAAGGAACAAGTACTTGACTTACTCTATACTTTTATTTTAAAGAAATGTAAAACTGAAACATTTTTAAATTCATGATTTTCCCTGAGACTTTAACTATATCATCTCTTTCTTTCCTTGAGCTCAGGCATCTTCATTACAAACCAAAAGATCCAACTTGAGATTTTCCCCAAGGTTTATATTTTTCATTTTCTTGGAGTGGAAGAAATGAAAATGACAATCCATGATGTCTCTTAAGAGTCAAGAGCTTTATAAAAAAGAAAACAAGTGCTTTCTCTTCTTTTCCCCTTTTTCCTCAGCCAAAGCTAGAAGAGTAAACTGTCTTTAAAACTATTAAAGGATAACTTTTAAGAGATGGTATAATCATGCCTCTTATACAGATATAAAATAAACACATTTCAAAGACAGGTAAAGCATTATAATTGGTTTAAAGGAGATTTCAAAGAGCAGAGGTATAAATAGGGAATTGGGAATTCTGAAATGAATTTACAAATTACTGTGATACGGGTCTATCCACAGGGCAATAATTGGTTGCATTCCATTGGAAATGATTGATTTTCAAGAATTATTTGCAATATCATTAGTTTCCCACAACTTACAGAGTTGTAAAATAGTTCAAAAGCAATGAAAGGCTGAGATAACTTCAATGGGTGAGCTAGACCAGACACTTAGATTTTTGTTTTGGCTTATTTCAAAGTCTCACATTTTTTTCCTTTCTAAACTACCATCCCTAATATCCCATCAAAAATATATAGATACAATTCCTATGGAAATTCCTTCCAAAAGGTTTTCTACAACTACACTACTCTTTCATAAAAAAAAAAAAGGTAGATATTGTGGCAGCGTTTTAGTTATGGGGTCATGAGATTTGCTGGCATGTTGAGATCTGGGAAGTATATGCAGCCATCCTAAGTTCTATGCAAAAGTGTAATGCTTCTAAGGAATACAAGATCGTTCTGTTAAAAAATAATGTCCATTTGCAATCATCACAGTTATTAAAAATTAATCTTTTAGGTTGTACTTATTTGGGCGAGAGGAATGTTGACGTAAGACCCTCTGAACCCAGTCATACAGGGAAATGATTGGGTTAAGAAAAAAGACACAAAAGTGAAGTGATATTTACCGAGCACCAAGTTTTAGTTAAGTGCTTCACGCGTCATATAAATGTAAATCTCAAGAAACGTTATAAAGAAAGCCTTATTTTCTTCATTTCATAGGCTGGAGAGCATTAAGTAATTTAACTAAAGTAGAATTGGGATTCAAATCCAATACTCTAAGAGTTCTGATTCCAAAAGTTCACATTTTTTGTCTGTTCCCAAAGAAGAGGTAGAAAGATGGTGGCTCAAAATCAGATAAAAGCTTCTCATAGGTGGGGGTAACATAACTAAATCATAAAATATGAGAGCAAAATAAACTTCTGCTAATGGCTATCTTCCTGAGCAGTACACTGTATAGAGACGATAAAGGCAGAGGAGCTCCGGGGAGGTGGAGATGGAGACCCACGCTCCATCTGTTCAGGTGCCCCCTTTCCCTCTCAACGACTTCCTTGGAGCCTCTAAGGATCCTCAGAAAATAGTTTTGAATCCCGAGCTCATCCAGTCTCAGCAAAGACACATCTTTGCGTTAGAACCAGATTTTTGATTCCACATCCAATGCTCTTGCAAATAATCCGGGTTGCCCTTCCTGAAATAAGAGCTGTGCTGGAGCCAGCATTTTAATTTCAAGGCCAGTACTGTAACCAGACCGCCATCAGATCTGATTGAGGGGAGACCTGCTCTCTCCTGGTTCTCTGAGCCCACCCATCTGGAATTAAGAAAGCATCTCCCAGCTTCTTTTGTGGAGAATCTCCATGTAGGAGAGCATCTTGAGAGAGTTCTATGGGCTGCACAAAGGAAGAAAGCCAGCCTGAAGCCACAATCCAATCTGACTAGGGTCAGAGGTAAGAGGTAGAAGATAGGGTGAGTGAAAAGGGAGCTTAATCCAGGAGCAGAGATGTAATTGACAAGCTAGACCATCTCCCTTTGCCTCCAATAGCAAATCTGCTACTGAGGCCATGGAGTTTGTGGCTGGTCATGTACTGCTTCAGGAATCTAAAAGAACCTTCCAAATGCCTGCAGACACATTAGCAGTTGCAAAAGCATCAGTCAGGGTAGGTTAGATTATGCTGCAGCAACATACAATCCCTAAAATTCAGCACATCACACAACGAAATTGAATTCTGAATTATGCTAGATTTGCAACACAGATCATCAGAAAGACTCTGCTCACCCTGGTCCCTTAGGGACATGAGCTGATGTGCGTTCCACGGGCAACATAGACTTCTACCATTTCCACAGCAGTGAGAGGGGAATGTGACTATTAAAGTTTTGTTCACATGTGACGCACATCAGTTTAGCCCTTTCATTGGCCAAGGCAAATCACGTGGCTACGCCTAGCTTCAAGGAGGACAGAGAAGTGCTATCCTCCCATGTACCCAGAAGGAGAACCAGAACGTCCCAATGACTACCACACCAAGACCCAAAGCACAACAGAACGTTGAATTTGCAGAGTATACAAGTGCATGCTTTTCTAAGTGTATTGTGCCTTGTGTCTCCATAATTCTCTTTTGTGTTTATATTATCTTTTGCCCCAAAGGTTCCTGTCTTTCTCTGGATCTCTCATTGTACTACAGACTTCTTCCTCTATAGCCCTGGTCCCATCTAACTCCCCAGTCAGTCCTGAAGAGGACCGGCCACCTCTCACTGGAATTACTCTGTGCTCAGGCACTGCCTGACTGAAGGACCATTGATTGCCCAGGCTAAAAGCTTGCTACTGCTCTGCTCCACCCACAGATTTGGACCCATTTGACGATTGGCCCTGAATGCATCCAGCCTGACTTTGCACAACCCTTGGTACACTGACATTGGATTATTCTTTCAGTCCAAAAGGGAGGTCATTTCAGATTCTTAAATGTCCTAATTTCCTCCGTTTCACTGCTGGTCTAGTGGTTAGGACTCTGAATGCCTCATAGCCATATATTTAGTTATGATACCTCACAGCTTTCTCCACTAATTCTCAGGCCTGGTAAATTATGACATAAATGGCAAGTACGGTTCACTTCCCTGTTGGGTTGGTGCTGGACTGTGAGTGTGGGGCAAGTTTCTGCCTAAGTGATATCCTCAGCATGTTCTCCTTTCTTCCCTGCACCCACTGCTTCCTCCTGCTCTTCTCCACAGCATGTGGGTCACAATGAATGGACGGGAGAGCCATGGAGAGGAGTCAGGTGTGTGTGCCCCAACACGGAATCACTCCATTTAAGTTGTTTGACTGTTTCCACTAAAGTTTTCCAAATCCCTTGGAAGAATGTTTGAAGAAATTGAAATTCTCATTCCCTCATTTCTCTATGTTTGCTCAATGCTCTTGAGCTCACTTCATCAATGTTTATTTTAGGAGAACTTTATTTGAAAAGGATAAGGTACAAGAATTCCTTGACCTCTATACGAAAAATGTATTCTTTTGATTTGTCCCTTTAAAGCAGAGACTTTTGTCCTAATAGCCTAGGGCCCATATTGACACCCAAAATGGAAGAGCTGTAGAGGAGGAGGCGTCCAAAAGTCTTTACCTCTGAGAGAACCTTGGAATAGTGTGAGTCAATTTGTTCCACCCCATCCTACACCCAGCCTCCACTCATCATTTGCTTCTACCTCTATAGAGGTGATTTCTCTCTGCTGGAGTTTCCTGCATGAAAAGCCATGGTATATAGGAAGTACTCTGGGATCTAGTGCTAGTTCAATTGCTTATATTTTATGCAAAAGTTGGGCAGTCATTGAAACTCCTTGAACCTCAGTTTCTACATCTGTCAAATGGGGATAATGTCCTTTGCCTTATTCACCTCAGCAAGGAGTTTACTTTGCTAATATTTAAGACAATAATAGCCAGCACTCGGTGAGCACTGTGCTAAGGTTAGGTTTCATTGAATCTTGACAATACTATGAAGTAATTAGGATGATTGGTCCCTTTTTTAGAGGAGGAAGCTGAAGTGGTTAAGTAATTTTTATTGTTACAGAGTTGGCAAGTGGTTCAGTTGGTAAGAGTCACACATTATATTCAGTCTGACTGCAAATCCTACACTCTTACCCATTAAGAACTTCCATTCAAAAGAGCCAATGGACTAGTAAAATCATAGGAAAGGCTCCACAAGTGGGAGAGACTGCTGTTCTCTGTAATGTGCTCCCCATCTCAGAAGGCACCTTGGCCACCAGCTTGCTGGGTTGAGGAGCTGGATGAAATTGGGGAGAAGTAATGGTGTGCCATAAGCACCTAACTCAACCTGAGCTAATCAAAACCTCTTCTGGGAGAGTCTAGTGGTTAATTTGTGATTTTTGTCATTCTGGACTGATTTTTTGAACTAAGTAGGGATACACTGTGGAAGTGCTGGGCAGCCATGTTGTGGGGAGCTGGTCTGGAAAGGGGGTGAGAATGGAGCAAATGTGCAGAAAGAGGCAGAGATGAGACCAGGTGACAAAAGAAAGAGGATGCAGAAGGATGCCAAGGGTTTTCTGTATCCAGGAACAACCTGTTTTGAAGGTCAGAGTCACTTCCTGCTTTTCAGTACCATTAACCAACCCCAATACCCACCCCCCCATTTCATGCTTGAGCTATTTGGGGGCATTTATGTTACTTTATCCAAAACTTATCACCTTCTCAAAACAACCCTATTTTCATCCGTAAATGCATGTTCTTAACCTCTGCTGTTCAGGTGTTCTCTTTGGGTAATCATTGGTCATTTTGGTTGGTTATTGAAACAAGGGTCTTAATTTTATTACAAAATTGTTGAGATTACTAGCTTTGGACTCAGACAGACCTGGGTACGACTCTGACTCCATTTCTGACTAGCTGTGTCACCTTGCACAAATTGTCTGTTTGAGCCATAGTTTCCTAATGCGTTCAAAGGAACAACGATTACTTTGTAGGGTTTTCAGGAAGAATAAAGGGGAAAATGCATAGCATGGGTAGTACAGCACTGACATCTTCTATAGCGAGGACCCTTTGATACTATAGCTCATTTTTCAGTTTGAAACGATCTTTCTGGATTTTAATTCTACAAAAGTCACTTTCTGTGCCTATTTGTAAGCACAATTGCATTGTATTTCTTGGCCAATTTCCTGTATTCAAAAACACTGATCAGAATTTGTTCATTTTAGGATTAAAAAAACCCTGATTTTCCTTTGTCCTTGACAGCACTGTCACCCTTGTTGGCTTAAGGCCAACCTGATTTCTGCACTGGAAGGGCTGCTTTTTGCCTGTAAAAGGAAATGGCTGCGAGAACTCCTCAGATGCTGTCTTCACTGCAGATAGCAATAAACATCTGTGGGGAGTGTGTTAACTGGTTTTGATCCTCGTCATTTTCCGCCGCATTACTGAGTCAATGCCAGGTAGACAATGTCAGCAAACAGAAACCAGTGAAAGCTGTCCTGAGATAGGCTAATAGAGAGCTTTGGCCTTGGCTTGCACACTCCTACTCAATCTCCTTGACAGATTAAAGATCCCTCACACGTTTCCACTGCTAGGTTAATATATGGATGGGCATTACTTCACCGACTTTGTTTATCACCCATCTGCTTAAGAGATGGAAGATGATTTACTGCATTGAAGAGGTTTATTGAAAAACCACTTCCCGGAGCCAGAGAGAATTGCTCCATGGTGCAGCATCCCAGTCAGAACTCTAAATATGAGCTCGTATGGCTGCTCTCCCTAGTGTACAGAGCCCCATGTTGCTGGGCCCAAATGCTATAAATGTGGCCCACAATTTATGCATGGGAAGAATATTAGCTCTAAGGATCTTTGGCACTCTTCCTACACTAACTGAAGGTATGAACTGGGACAATTTACCTACTTTCTGAGCTTCACAGTCTCATCTCTAAAATATGGGGATGGATAGTAGCATTTGCTCCAGTGAGGACTGATGAGGGTTAAAGACTATGCATTGCTATAGGTAGTCACTAGCGCATGGTAAATGCTGATGAACACATAATTGTTGCCTTGATGACAAAATGGCAGTCATACTGATAATGTCAAGGCACTTGAGTCCTTACATAAGGAGTTGATGAGGCATTTAAAGGACATCTGGCCCTTTTAGCCCACAGGTAGCAGTAACTATCTTTCGACTCCTTCTATCTTCTTGCTTACAGCTGCCCCGTAGACTGGGTACCTGCATCTTTGGTAAATCTCCTAACAGGAGCCCTCCCAACTCGAGTTGCACCCAGGACTTAGGTCCTAAGAACAGATTTGACACTTGGATCAGAGGCTTATTTGGTTCTGAATTTTCAAACACAGTTGGTCCTTAGATCCTGACCTCAGACACCCTGACTGAACCATGGTCTTCCAAAGCCACTCCTACAGGCCTCTGCCAGAGCTGCTGAAGGAGAAGCTGGCTTGGAAAAGCCCATATAGAATTCCCAGTGGCTCTGCAGGGACACTGAGTGCTGTGGTCACTTAGCCCCTCCTGTTAGCTCAGAGAGGCATCTTCATTATGTTCTTCTTGTTCTAGAAAGATATCACTGCTTGCATCTGCTTTACCCGTGTGCGTTAGCTGGTCCAGGACCGAGGACACAGTGAATGCTCCCCAGAGAGGGACTCAAGCTGAAATGGTGGCATTGCTCTTTCTGGAAGCATCTGAATGACTACTATAAGGTAATAATCTTTAGGTTTTAAGCTTTCAAGTCTCAAACTATACATATACTACTTTTAATCATTATGGGATCTAGCCAAAAAATATTCATTTCATTTTCAGAAGGGCAATGAGGAACTTTAGAGTACAGCAGCTACACCCACAATTTCTATTTTTCGAAGTTGAAAACTGATCTCCCCCTTCAATTTCAGATGATTATGAATAATTTTGTATATCCAGCACCATATTTCCAACCTCAGCCTTTCTTTCTTAAGCTCATTATTTCCTAATGATTTTCTTGGCCGCAAAACTCATAAAACTCCCCTGAGTTACTTTTTTTTTCAACTCTCAGGACATTTGTTCCATTTGTTCAGCATCTGTGCCGGACAACATCTGGAGCCTGAGGAAATTCCACCGCTCGGCGTATGACGCGTAAATGAAATTACTTTTTCATGCACTTCAGAAGAGATTCAAGAGCATCTTTCTGACCAAACAAGCCCTTTTGTTCCCTTCCAGCAAGTGTTTCTCATTAAAAATGTCATCTCCCTAATAAATTGCCTTATTGCCCCTGCAGCTGGGCCTATTGTTTTCATGGTTTTGTGCACTCTCTGATTCTCACAGGGAACAGAAAGCAAGAGAAAAATGGGATTTTTTCCCCATTCTGTCTGCATGAGATGTCTTTCTTTCACACTTTGTATTGGAGTGAGAGCTCGTCTTTTAGAGGAGACCTCTGTGCTCCCAATATTCACCGCATTTGGCAAATTGTCCCGAAACACATCCTGTCAGATTTACTTTCCCTATCTGGACGCTGCAGCTTGCTTCTAGTGACTCCAGCTCAAGCTGAAAGGTGGGATTTTGTGGTTGTGTCCTAGTGATTTTTTTTTTTTTGGTAAGAAAATGTCCAACATAGCCAGTCTTTAGTCTCTGGTATATACACAAATTTTAAGGAAGACAAGCATCAAAAAATTAAATGAGGATGAGTAGAGGATGGAAGGGGTGTGTGTGTGCGTGCGTGTGTGTGTGTGTGTGTAATCACGGGTTCCTTTAGAAGCCACACAAGTGTTAGAACAATCTTGGAAACAATAAACTAAGCTGAGTCTCCAGAGTTAAGGCGTGAAAAAAATATCTGGTTTTTGTATCTCTGGTCAGAACCAACCTTGAATGTGAAGGATTCAACTCTTATCAATTTCTTTTCCCCACATCCCTAACTCTCCGCTTCTTTACTCAACTTCACAACTAATGTTTATCCACCAGGTCACTTGGGGCTTTGTGTATCCAAACTCATTTTCCCCAGTTATCCAATCCACTTTCTACATATGACATAAAAAGAAAAGTAAGAAGAATGGCCTAACTCAAAGAGAGAACAGACATTTCTGGCACACAAATTGCTTTGCACTGGGAATTCTTTTGGAATCTCCTGGCTTCCTCTGACTGTCATTTTCAAACCTAGAAGGGATGGTTACGGGACACTAGTGGACACAATTGGCAGGCTGTCCTGGCGCCTGGGCTGAGTTTGCGTGCAAGTTCTCAGAATTTTCTTTACCAAACACAAACATAGGTCATCAGTAACATCTACCCTCTGTCATCCTTTTGCAGCAGATCAGCAGATCCCTGAGGCCAAAGTCCATGAGGGATATACATAATGGATTGTACCTTGTGCCCTAGAGGCTCCGAGTTTCTGATTGAAGAGATTCTAAACTGGCATGCCCCCTACCATGTCAGTCATCCACAAGGCACTACAAGAACCTTGTGGGGCACCCAGTTCAATCCAACAACTGTCTACGAGATGCCTATGTAAACCTACCCCAACCTTGTCAAAGTCCCATCTCTGCCCAGGGGATCCTAGAGTCTATTTGCACACATTGTGATAATTATAAGTCTGAGTCACAAGAAAAGCAGATGCAAAGAGTTCCACCTTAACCTGAAAATCAGGGGAAGCATTACAGTGGTGTTAGTGATCGAGATAGATTGCAAAGCATGAATCAAATTTCCCAGGAAAGTCAAGGTGGGGAAAGACTTTTGTCTCAGAGAGACTAGACTATGAAAGCACAGAGGTGTGAGACACCCCTTTATTTGTTCCTTCACTTATTCTTTGTTATTTTCTTCAACAAATACTTAGTTAACACGTACTATTAGGCTGGGACCCTTCAAGGTGGTAGTGATACAGTGATGAGCATGACAAAGGATCTGCCCAGTGTTCTTTGCAGTAGAGGATACAGACAAATACACAAGTAAATGTGTAACATACAAGTGCTACAGAGAAAATAAGTCAAAGGTAGGGTAGTGAGAGTGATGGTTAGGAGAGGAGAGCTTAATATGGTGGTCTGGAATAATCACTCCTAGAAAGAGACATTTCTAATCAGACATGAATTTGAACGGACGTAATGTGATGTGTTCCAGGGACCATAAGCACTTGCTCTTTGTTAGAGCACAAAGTGGCAAGGAGAGTAAAAGGCGTGAAGCTCCTGGAGGTATAGAGGGCTATATAATGAGGGATATCATTGGGGCACACTTCATAACATTCACGTAAGTAGCATAGGTAAGAACAGCAGTGCAGCCACTAAAAGTCTTGTATGCTGGTGGTAGAGTGGAGGTAAAGAGGAGGCAAGCGTTCTAGAAATGCCACCCAGGTATCAATGTGGACTTTGCTTTACCGTGAGAAGGGTCTGAATCCACAGATGTTGGGTGATAAGATAGTGTCGTTATTGTCATTATCAGCAGAAGCTGTAGCATTTTTGAACTGCTCCTATATATAAGGGACTGTCTTAGCATGTTACTAGCAGTAACTCTCTTAATTCCTCAACAGTAGGATGCGCCAGAAACTTTAAAGACCTTGCCCTGGGCATCCTAGCCAGTTTCTGGTGGAGAAGAAACACTGTTCCAGGTAGTCTGGTAGGTTCAGAGCCAGAGCTGTAACTACTACACTCTACTACCAGACACAATAAGAGACCATGAGGGCCAGGAAGGAAGGTAGTTTCAGGGGAACTGGAGAGGAAGAGAAGGTTTTAAGGTGCAATAATTGGGAAGACTTGCTTAATTGATTGGGGTGTGGTGGTGATGGAGAGGAGAGCAGAAAATGCCTCCAGGGGATCCAGCCAGCAGAGCCTTGTGGACCAGGATGCTACTAACACAGATATGCACTGGTTAACTGAGTTCCAGCCGGACAGCCCAATGGTTTACATGGGAAAGAGCTGGAACTTTCTCACAAACAGAGTAATTGATAGTCACTCAACATGACCAACTTTTGCTTGACTAGGGAGTAGATTCCTACATGGCATGGAAGAACTCTGGACCGCTCAAAATTTTTGATAACACTTTTGTGCTTTCCAAATAGTGTGCAAGCTTCTCTTTCTGGGATTAAAGGGGAAAAAACCCTCCATAGTATAGTTCAAAAGTTCACATACCCTCTTCATCCCACCTCTCTCTGTTTTCCTACTAAGAGCCCAGTGTCCGATCAACTGGGCCCAGCACAGTGCCTGGCCCCTGGTGGGTGCTCCGTCACATAGATCCTGTATCATCTATTGGAAACGACGTGGCATCTAATGTCAGAAAGACTGAGTTCGTATGCCTGGTAAACTTTGAAAAGTCATTTGATTTCTTTTTCAGTTTCTTAGCTGGTCCTGGGATGATGTCTGACCCACCATCTTGTGGAGAGGACAAAATTATAATCACAACATTTATTGTGCCATTTCTGGTGCCTTGAATTCTTCTAAAGTCTCTGAATGCAGTTTCTTGCCTGATCTTCCAAAGACCATCTGTACAAGGTACAGGTGGAGAAAACTGAGGCACAGAGCAGTTCCATAACTTGCCCAAGATCACATTTGCCAAGTTAGCTCTGAGCCTGGATTAAACTCCAGGTGGTCTGACTCCATCCTCTTAATCACAGCATTAGGTTGACGAAGTGAGAATGCATATCGTATATAAAGCATCTGGCGTATAACACACTCTCCACACACGCCCTTCCCCTCTGCTCTCCCTGCAGCTGTCTGCAGCTCCCAAATTGAACGCTCTTAGTCTTAGGCTGGTTTCACAATCAGATATGCTAGGTATACTGGACTTGGGCCACTGAACAATTCGCCATATTGGTCACACCGTGCAAAGCAAAATCTGTCAGTTGGTAAAACGCCACTCCCGTAATTGGAGAAACCCACCTGCACCGGAATACCTTTGTTATTTCAGGACAACATCATCATCGTTGCCAAACCATGTGGATCTCTAAGGAATGTGTTTCTGGATAGTAAATCTTAAGCAGGTCCACTGCCTACACATTTTTGGATTCTTCTGAACCCTTGTGTGTGTCATTACAAGAATGGTGATCAATTCTCACCATCACCAATAATTGAGAGCACCGATGGGAAGGAATTTGCATGCTGAATTTAGCAAGCGGTTCTAGGATCTACAGGATGCAATTATGGGCTAACTTTTTCAGTGGAATGGAAAATAAAACATACTGTGAATGATCAGCTGGCTGCTTATAAAGTTGATAATTTCTATTGGTAAATAACGCAAACCATGTGTTTCCCATCTGACATTGATTTAAACTTGGCCAACTAGAAAAACCTTCCAAACCAAGCAAGCAAATATTAGTATTGAATGGATTTTCTTTTACATAAATATAGATCAGTATTAAGGGTAACTGTCACCCAGCGCCAACTTCAAACACAGCCCATGGAGGATTTTCCTTCCTCCCTGAGCTTTCACTGAGTTGAATATTTCCGAAGAAGTATACTGGAAAGCTACGATGGCTTCGAAATATGTCAACGTAACCAGGTTTCTCTTCCCAAGAATTCTTTCTTCTGTATATTTCTGATTACAGTAGGTCATAAGAGAAATTGTGCAAGATTTGGATGGAGGAAGTGAAGCAACAGCCATTTTCTACTTTGCTAATGATCAACAACATGTCTCAATGGCATGTGACAGTGACTGGGCCTACAACAGCTCCACCTTCCATCGAATCCTCCTTCAGCATCTCTGACTCCTGGGCCAGGTCTGTGCGCTCGGTTGCATGATGGAAGGACCCAGCTTCTGCAGGAGCCCCACACCAAGGGCAGAGGCAACAAGAACTGACACAGGTTTCAATCCATCCTCGGGAGCTCCAGCTTGCCCCTGTGGGTTCCAATTTGCCCTTGCTGTCCCCAGCTTTACATCCATCTTCCCTTCTTAACTTCCTGTCTTGTGAATTTGAGCTTCCAGCATTAATCACAAAGACAATAGTCTTACAAAGACTGTCTTAACCATTTAATAAGATTTACTTGCTTGGTTTCCAATTGTCCAAGTTTAAATCAACATCAAATGAAAACCATTTGCACAACAGTCTTGCAAAGACAGATCAATCGATGGATCCATCTATCTACCTATCTGTAGAGGTTCTTCTTCCCTGATTGACCCTGACAATACTGAAGAATACAGGCTTAAGAGACCTGGGTTCAGTGATCCACTGGTCAATGCGAAACAACTGGCTCTCCAAAAACAAACAATAAACAAAAACGAAATTCTAATTAGTGGTGTTTGCAAATTTTTGTGATGTAAATATCCCCACCATGAGCCATTTTCAAGCTTCCAATGTGATGTCACTGAATGCGGAATTGGGAAGTGCTGTGCAGTAAGTAGCACACCATTATTTAGTGTTTCCAACCTATAGATAAAATAGACATAAATAACCTCAAGAGCAGAGTCAAGCATTGGTCCGGGCCAGATAGTAAATACTTTCGGCTTTGCAGGCCATATGATCTCTGTGGCAACTATTCAACTCTCTCATTTTAGTTGGAAAACAGCTATAAACAAAACAAATGGGCATGGGGCCAGCCCGGTGGCTCAGCGGTTAAGTGCATACGTTCCGCTTCGGGGGTCTGGGGTTCACCGGTTCGGATCTGGGTGCGGACGTGGCACCGCCTGGCAAGCCATGCTGTGGCAGGCGTCCCACATATAAAGTAGAGGAGGATGGGCACGGATGTTAGTTCAGGGCCAGTCTTCCTCAGCAAAAAGAGGAGGATTGGCAGAGATGTTAGCTCGGGGCTAATCTTCCTCAAAACCAAACAAATGGGCGTGGCTATGTTCCAATAAAAGTGTATTTATGAAAACAGGTGATGAGACAGACTTAGCCAGCAGGCTATCATTTCCTGACTCCTGGCGTAGATAATAGTGAAATGCAGAAAATAATTAGGAGGTGATAAGTTTTCAGTATTTTTTAAAAATACAATTTATTTAATTCTAAGCTTACTATAATTCAATTTTAATAATTTATCTGTTTAACAACAAGCACATTGAATTTTGAAAAACTTAGCAATCAGCTCTCAGGCCCTTGAAAACCTACTTCCTGGGTTCCATTCTAGGTCAGTCCCTGCCTAGCTGTGTGGCCTGGGACAAATGATCTCAGTCCTCTCACCTGGGAGTCAGGGGTGGAGCCTCTCCAGCTGAAAGGATGGTACATAATATATAGAAAAACTGAGCACCTGGTTCAGTAAGCGATGAAACAGGAACCACATTAATAATTCATATCTCTATTCAGTTATGGCCTTCAGGCCAGATCATAAAAGATAGAAGCTGAAAGGAGAGGAGGAGAAAGTGCAGAAGATACAACTAGCCTGTATTAAGTTTCTCCTCTAAACTCAACACTATAATGTGCTTCCCATCTTTAATTCACTTAATCCTTACATCAAAACATTGAGTGTATTGCCGTCTCTATTTTACAGATATGTATCACAAGATTCAGAGGTGGAAAGAGTGCAAAATTTTTCAATTGGCAGGACAAGAGCAGAGTTTAATCTGGGTCTGGTTCAAAAATCCCCTCCCCATTGTGTGGGCAAATTCCCTTAGGGAAGCCAGAGATCAGAGAGGAGTCGGTGACATCAGCTCAGTGGTAACCAACATTTTATTCCAGCGATACCTTTGAGTTGGAAATCAAGTCTAGAGACTCGTTTGACCGAAAAGCTGCATTGGCTGGTGCTGCTCGTATAGGCCTTTACACCGATAGTAAATGCATGTGGAGCTACATCAGCAGGCACACGGTGAACATGCAAGGCACTGAGCTAGGTACAAGGGATGCTCAGGTAAATGACACAGCTCCCCCTTCAGGGGTTCACAGCCCAGCGGGGAGACCGACTGGTCAAATGATTGGTACAGTGCAGCATTTGATAGCCTGGCAGGGCCTATGGGAGAGAACACATGAAGTGCAATTGAAGGATGGAGGCTGTCGAGACACGTTCCTTGGAGGAAAACTTGCAATTCCTGGAACGCTCTCGTTCTCTCATCTCTCCCACCTTCCGGGCACCTGCACGTGTTGATAATGATCCCTTCTCGTCCACTCTCCCTGTCTCTTGTCACTGCTTTGCCTGCTCCATCCTCTTCATTCTTCAGGGCACATTCCTGGCAGAACTTCCTATGGAAGCTCTTTCATGAGGCGTGGAATCTGGGCTCAGAACCTCTCTTCTGTGCTGCCATATGACTCTGGCGTGTGGATGGTTATAACGGACGACTTATACCGTCCTGCTACGCTCTGTTTATGCATCTGTCCCACACAGGAGATGAGGGGGGCCCTGAAGGCAGGGACTATGCTATCTGACTTTGTGTAGGTAGAACCAGACATGATATCTGGTCTATACTTGTGCTTGACAAATGCCCAGAGAATGATTAAATGACCAAAACCTGAGCTAAATCCCCAGGAATATCAGGGACATAACAATGAAAAAGGTAGAGATGGGGGAGGGAAGATGTATATAGTAATTAAAGGTTCAGAAAAGTTTCCAGAAAACTCTAAACATACTGTCCTTAACAAAAGTTCTTCTTTGTCTTTCCCTTATATCTCATCTTAAATAGCACCACCTTTTACTGGGAGTATTTTTTTTTTTGTCCCAGGATCTAATTTTTATTACTTTAGTCAATTACAGATGCTTCCTGAATGGAAGCCTGAGAACAACCTCAACCCATTTGGGAAGAATCTAGAAGCTTCTGAGTGATTCAAACTTAGTTATTTCCAGCCATACTAGCCCATCTCACCTTTCCCCACCAACTCAGCCGTTTGAGGTGACCACATGAATTGACTGTATAATAAATATATTGCAATTCCATGCCAAAAACTTTTTATTTATCCTCCATCTGTTTCAAAATGTCAATTCTATCTGTTCTCTGGGACTCTTGGCTCTGGCCCCAGGTTCCTGATCATTTATTTATACCTACTGGCTTGGGTTCTTCTATGCAGGCTAACTGTAATGAGGTCTATTCTCACCCTTTGCGTGATAGACAGCTTTTCTCTGATGACCCTTTAGGCGGCACTCCGTCAACATTGAATTGAGTGTTTCTATTCAATATTCTTCTTTCTCCCAGCAAAATAAACTCTGGGATCAGTGGTTTCCTTTCCATTAGAGCCATTTCACATTTGTTTCTGATTCCTCTGCTGTGGTCCTTGGAGGACAGAGAGGATTAATAACAATTTGCAAGTGTGAGAGATTTAAAGAGGGCACAGCAGGGATGGCCTTATCATGCTCCACAGTGTCTGGGGCCCCCCAGCTGGAGAACAGCTGGGGTCACGGGAGGGAGTAGGGGCTAGAATCATCTGAAGATTCCCCCACTCACATGTAAAGAACCTGGTCTGGGACGGCTTGGAGGCCAGGCTTAGCTGGGATTTTCAACTGGAGCACCTAGATGTGGCCTTTCCATGTGCCTCGGTTTTTGTAGAGCATGGCGGCAGTGTTCTGAGAGACCACAGCAGAAGCTGACCTACCCTAGGAGGCCATATCGCTGCATTCTGTTCTTACAAAGACATCAGCCCAGAATCAAAGGGAGGAGAGTCAGACTCTGCTTCTAGATCTTAAGGGTAGTAGCATGGGTGATTTGGGGGTCAAATTGCAGAAGCACACGTGGAATAGAAGATACTATTCTGGCCATCTTTGGAAAGCATGCTTTACACATGTTCCACAGCATTCTTTCAGCCTCCCTCCGCCCCCAGCCACTCATCCTGGGGTCGCTTACCCTGGCATCTGCTCCCGTGCTTCCTTCTTGTGTAAGCCCCCTTTCCCTCTTTTCTCCCCTCTAGATTGTACAAAAGCCTCCTAAATGGGAATTTCCAATCTCCGCCCGCTTCCGGGTTGCTCTGCCCTACAGTCAGAGAGATCCTGCTAAAATGCAAGCCTTACCACTTGACTTCTCAACTTGGTCCTCGAGGGAGGGGCTTTCTTGGGGTCTTCCCCCCGCTGCTCTGACAATTAAATCCAAGCTCCTTAGCCTGCCATCCAAGACCTTTCTAATCCAGCCCCGGCCTGCGTCACTGCCTCTTTTCTCTCACAGCTCCATGAACTCAAAGCAATTCTCTCGACACAAAGTGGTGTGTCACATCTTTAGGCCTGGCAGAGCACAAGTGCCTGGCAAACTGAAGCATTTGTCACATTGTCCATATTCCTGCACATGGCCTCCCAGAGAACCGGAATTCCTCAGTTTTCCCACGTTCTCTACTATGAGTGAGTAATAGAAGCACTGTAAAATATTGTCTTTTGTTTTCAGAATTTAAAGAACATTATATAAGGGAATAAAAAGAAATTGCAATTCGGTTGTTTTGGTTAAAGAAGTAATCGAGAACGTAATACTGTCAGCAAAATTAGATTTTCATTCCACTATGTACTAGGTACAAAAATCCTAGAAAGTGAGTTTAATTTTATGTCTTTATTTCTACTTGAGACATTGGTATCATACACAGAGCCATTAAACAACTTTCTCCCAATTACACAGCTAGTAATAAGGAAAGTGGGACTTTGCATTTTGAATCACAAAGATTGGTGTGGACAATATCAAATGAATGAGGAACTTGAACTTCCTGAATATAAATACTGTAATACACACACCAGTATCATAACTGCTCATTCACTTAACCACTTCCTTAACAAATATTTACCAAGCACTTGTAATTAGGGAGGATCGATTTCAGACAACGGGGCAGCACAGTGAATTAAAAATTCTGTGTCCTTGTCCACCTTGGACGTGTAGCAGAGATTCAGGCGAGGTCTGCCTTTTTGTGAGAAGTCATGCAACTTTTTCCCATCAAGTTCCAGTTCACTATATAGTTTCAAGTACATCATCAAGGTTTCATGATGAAAAAAATCCCATAAGTTTTAATATGACACTTCGAATGTATTTTTTTCCGAATTATCTACTTATTCCAGAAGTGTGCCTCTTAAGGGCCCTTAGACTTGCCCCTCAAAGGATATTCAAACACGTTTTAGGGGGACCTATAGGAAATTGCTGATATCCACCCATTTTTGACCTACACAATTTCATATGATTCAATGTATATGTTGTCCAGAATTTTCTGAACAAAACTAATTAATAATAGTAATAAAAAAAAGTCTTGTTCCATGTTCTAGTGAGAACTCCTAGAGTCTAGTGTTTCGGCATTATTCCTGATGCTAAGACGGTTTTAGGTAAACACCAGGTATCAAATCAAAGAATTATCTTACTATCCTTATGATGTGACAGTATGAGTCCATAGGGGCCTGGGGCTGGCTTCACGTCCTCTCTTAACTAGTTGCACAGCTAGTGTGGTCTTGAGACCTCAGAGCATTCACGTTTCCATCTTGGAATGTATTTTACAATATCCAAAGAAAAGACACATGAAAAAATAGTGAGATTATTTCAAGGAATAGTAAGGTTTAAATAATGACACATAGCTCTTTGCAGTTTACAGAGCATTTCATATGAATTATTACCATTTCATCTAAATACTACAACCATTCTGTTACGTAGGCTTTATTATTCTCATCATACGGACAAGGAAACCTGGGCTCAGAGAGGTGAAATGTTGTCCAAGTTTGCCTATGCAGAAAGAGGCAGTGGTAAGATTTGAACCCTGATTATCAGAGCCCACAACAAAGCATGTTCTATATCAGTGTGCCCCGGGTACCCTGAGATTTTCATGAATGGAGTCCATCTCCGTTGGACACGAGCTTTCAACCATAAGTTGGTTCACCAACTGCGGTAGAAACAGCCTAACAGGATCAAGAGAGTCCTGTGGGTCTTTGGAACAGCATTTCTTTTTTTTTTTTTAAAGATTGGCACCTGGGCTAACAACTGCTGCCAATCTTCCTTTTTTTTGTTAAAGATTGGTACCTGGGCTAACAACTGTTGCCAATCTTTTTTTTTTTTTTTCTGCTTTATCTCCCCAACCCCACCCTGTACACAGTTGTATATCTTAGTTGCAGGTCCTTCTAGTTGTGGGATGTGGGATGCCGCCTCACGTGGCCTGACGAGCGGTGCCACGTCCGCACCCAGGATCTGAATTCTGGGCTGCCGCAGCGGAGCACACGAACTTAACCGCTCGGCCACGGAGCCGGCTCCAGGAATAGCATTTCTTAGAGAACATTGGTTATAGCACTGATTTTGTCAGAGACTTAAAGGCTCCTTGGTCAAAAGAAGGTTTTGAACATGAGTTAAACAGTCTTATTTATTTTAGTATAGGAATTGTCGGAGATTTAAGCAAGCTAATATACATTTGAATCTCTGAAAAGACATCACAGAATATAAAAATACACACATTTATTTAATAGCAACATCCAATAAACAACCCTTTAGGGCAATAGACCACAAGACTAGTATTCTGTAGAGCAGATTTTGGGAACACTGGATTAGAAAAGTCAACTCTGATTCCAGATAAATGTTCCGTCTTTCCTTCATGGCGCAGCTTGCTATAATGGGAGGAAATGAGCATGACAGTCAGATTCGGGTTAAAGTTTCATGCCCATCACTCACCAGCTGCGTTCGCTTGGGCACATTATTTAATAGCACCAGGACTTAGCTACCTCAGCCACAGAAAGGGAGTAACGAATTTAAAAGCATCGGATTGTTATTGAGGACTGAGAATAATAGAAAGCACTTAGCATAGCGCTTGGCAGACAGTTGGCACTCAGTCAAGGATAATCACTTTTCTTTCGCCTAGAACAGTTCAATTTGAGTTTTTGCTTCCCATCCCTGGACTACTGAAGGCAATTTCTAAAGATAACACTTGTCAATGGCCCTCTTCCAAGCAAACGTCTCATAAACATGATGCGCAGAGCACAGGATGCAACAATTCTTGTATAATGTGGGAATGTCAAGGTTTATTATGCCCCGTTCCAATTATGCCACGGCATAATTTTTATTTCCATTTGCTTGTACGGGAAGTTTCTCACTCTGCAACGTCTGACCTCTCGTTGATGCCTCTTTGACTCTTTCAACTGCTATCCTAGCCCATCTGCCCGCATCTTATAACCTTTCACTTCCGAACTGGAAATCTAATGAGGCAAGAGTGTGAATGAAGCATTATTTCATCACTCGGCATTTTGTGAGCCACTGGTTTCAACAGCATATAGTTATAGGACCATAACAATACTTTTCCCGTGGGAATGTCTAATAGGACTTCTGTGGACCAACTTTCTCCTCCTCCCAACCTCTGCCTTAGTATTGTTTGTCAAAGGGCATTTAGAGCTTTGTCTCAAACTTTAGCCAAGACAGACTACTTCAAGCCTTCAGCTTCATAAGCAACGTGGCCATATGAGAGGCCTATTTTCTCAAAACGCTTTTTCCCCAGTTAGGTTATGCCTTTATTTTATTAAAATGTGAAACTCAGTTGACATTTTCTGCAATCAAGTTCTTCTTATTTTTTTTTTCTTTTTTGTGGGAGAAGGTGTTGAGAGGTAGAAAAGAGAGGGAGGAAAGAAAAATAAGAAGAGAAAATACACACGCACACAAAGACTTTCTAATCCAGAGCCAAAAGAAAACAGGAAGTGCCACTCAACCTTGATCTTCCTTCTTTAGCAACAAAGGCAACTGTGAGCATCTTCATAAGGAATGTCACGGTCGACATATTCGACTCCAGTCCGGCTGAGGGGCCAAATGATAGAGGAAGAGCCTTTATTTTATTAGTCCAGGTGAAGCTGAAGCTTCTGATCTATTTATCTTCCTTCATCTAAGGTAAGCAGAATCTGCCATTCTGTGAGAGTAACGTGGCTATGTGCAGATATTTTAATCAGGTGACGGCCTGGGGGCCGTCCCGAGGTAAGCTGAAAGAAACTAAAAAAGGAAACAAACATGCATTGAGAGCACATACCCATACTGGGGGTCTGGGTACTCTTACTGTCATTTCAAAGACAAGGTCTGATTTAGTTTAATCCTCACCACAGCCTTGTGAAATAAATATCATTAATTTGCAGATGAGGAAAAGGAGGCTCAGAAAGGCTAAGTAATTTTTCCAGGGTCACACAGCAAGTGATTGGCAAAGATGGGCTGCAAATCTAGTTCCGTTCGCTTATGCTTCAGGGCTCTGGACACTAAAGAGCTCTGTTTGCCACTGGCTTTATACCTTTTGGCTATCACAGGCCTTTGTTGTCGCCTGCACTGCACTGCCCCCTCCCCCCCAATCCACACACCTCCCCCATCTCATTCAGCTCTTCAAATTCTACCTTTTTTTAAATGAGAAATCTTTTTTTTTTCAATTGTGCTTCCGAGCACCTGGGTATCCGTAAAACAGTTTTTGCAAGACCCTGGCGAAGTTGTAAGACCTGATCTTGCTGTAGTAGATGGAATGCCTGCTGTGAATGGCAACGTGGCAGCTCACTGCCAAGGCCTTTCTCTCTCTCTCTCTCTCTCTCTCTCTCCCCCTCTCTGTCACTCACACACACACACACACACACACATTCATGCTCTGAATCTCGCATGCACATATGGCTTACTTACCCTATAGTTCGGTTTAAGATTTTTACAATATTTAATTCGTTTTGCCAAAGAGAAAGCACGAGAGAGAGTTGAGGAGGGGAGAAAGAGCTGTATTCCCTACCGGTGATTAGCATGACTCCGAATGCATGTGAGGCAGAAGGGGTAGTTAATTCTCCTGGCCTATAATTCAACTTAAATCATAATTCCTAAGACAAATCTCTTCTCTCAATGTTAATGGGAACCAGATGCCTCTTGTTAATAATAATGTATGCCGGGGAGGGCTGGGGGGGGAGCAAGAGAGAGAACTTTTAAGTTTTGTTTTGTTTTTCCAAAAATATTGTTGGTGCTGTCTAGCTAGGGACAATTCAAAAATATATTTATGTTGAAATCTACCATTATTCATATAAGGCCACCTGCATCATTTACCTCCCTGTAAGAAGGTGATATAGAATGTGAAAGATATTTTATTTTTTATTTATGGATTCTGTTCGTTGTTTATTAATATGATTCCCTCTCTCTAGGAAACAGGATCAATACTAAGTCAACGTTATTTACTCTTTTCCCATTTTAGATGACACTGCTTCAATCTTAATTCAATTTAAGTTTTGTGATACTAACAGATGAGAAAGTATATGAGTGGTTAATAGGCAAATCACTTACTGGCAAATCAAAATCATGCATTTCAATCTTGTTATTATTTTGATGTCAACACATTATCCAGTATAATCAAGTTCATGTAATGACTAGGTCATTCATTGAAAAATTGGATATTTAAAAGTAGGAAGCTAAATGATAATAACTCATTTTTACATTAGGCCTATTTATATGCAAAGCAATAACAAATCAGACCTATTCTAAAATAGTTATCTCTTTTGGAAATTTGACAATACATTGGTCATTTGAACAATGCTTTTTCCTGCCTTTTTTCCTTCTCTGTATGCAGTTGTTCAATTCTTTTCAAACTAAAGCAGGTACCACCTGGTATGCAGATGTATTTGTCAGAAACATACATTCTTGATTAAGACATATAAGAAGATTTAGAAATAAAGCCACACCAGCCAAATAGCCCAATTAGTCAAAAGTTCCAACATATCCGTTCACATCCTCGAAACTACCTAATCTAAAATGAAAGTACCATAGCCAAGACATGGAAACGGCCTAAGTGTGCATCAATGAATGAGTGGATAAATAAAATGTGAGACATATATATAATAAATGTGATAAATGTGAGATAAAATGTGGGAGATATATATGTACATTCACACAATGGAATATTATTCAACCATAAAAAAGAAGGAAATTCTGCCATTTACAACAACATGGAAGAACTTGAGGGCATTATGCTAAGTGAAACAAGTCAGAACAGTCAGAGAAAGAGAAATACTGTGTGATCTTCCTTATACATGGAATCTAAAAGAACTGAACTCAGAAATGGAGAGTTAGTGGTTACTGGGGGTGGGGTGGGAGTGGGGGAAATGACTGAAGGTAGTTGAAGGGTACAAACTTCCTGTTGTAAGATGAATAAGTTCTGAAGATGCAAGGTGTGCCATGATGACCATAGTTAACACTACTGTATTGCATACTTGAAAGTTGCTAAGAGAGTAGTCTTAAAAGTTCTCAACATACAAATTGTAACCATGTGAGGTGATGGATGTGTTGACTAACCTTACTGAAGTAATCATATACATATCAAATGATTACTTTGTACTCTTAAAACTTACAGAATATTATATGTCAATTATATCTCAATAAAGCTGGAAAAAATAAAATAAAATGAGGAAAAATCTCACTATGTGACCTTAGGCAAGTCACTTGACCTCACTGTTCCTCAGTCTCCTCATCTGTAAACTGGAGAACGTTAATTACTATTTCACATGGGTTTTGTGCAGATTACACGAGATCATTTGTATGTTGTCTTTAACAGGTCTTGGCATACAAGAAGAAATTGATGCACTTGGGCTATAATAATTATGATTATTACTTCTTGCTGGTAGCTGAATTTGTTCTCTGAGTCACATCTGATAGCTGTGAAATGACAGCAGATGAGATGAAACAAGAACCTGCAGCCACTAGTTGTATCTTGGACATCACTAGAGGGAGCCAGAGGCAACTGAGCAACCCTCCGTCCCAAACTTCACTTCATTGTGCATTATCAATATTTGCCAAATACTGATAACATATCTGTAGTAAATATGATGTTACGTAAAGTTGGTAGTTGGCTCCAAAGATGTGTACAATATAATTTCAGGTCTCAAGAAACTTACAATCTAATCGAAGAAACAAATAACGTGTATTAAAAAGTCATTAAATGATAAATAAGGCAAGACTGTAGTATACAACAAAGCAATAGCAAATGGAATGCCTCCTGGAGGGCTCAGACAATTTGTGCTAAAAATATCTGAAAAGGGAATAATGTGTCCCTTTGAAGTGAAATAACCTGGAAATATTTCATGCACTTAATATGGATCTTGAAGGATGAGTAGGATTTAGAGTTCTGGAATCTGCATTCTAGAAAAGTGGAACAAAGGAATCCAAGAAGAGAAGATGTTAATGTGCCCATCTCCCTCTGAAAGATGGCTCATGTTTACTACTTTACACCTAATTAATCTTCCCAAGCCATGACTCTGCCTTGGCTACTCCCCACATCCATGTTGTAACTGATTCCCACCACTTACTGGATTGAACCAAATGTTACAGCCTGACATTGCATGCCTAGATTCTTTTATCTGGAAGTAAAGATGGAAAGATATACTGGGGCTTGACTATAAAGGGTTCTAGCAGGTCATGCATGGGCTATATCTTAGGCACAGTGGAGACCACTGAAGGTTTTTGAGCAGGGGAGTGGCTTGCATTAGTACCAATATTAAAATTATATCACAGGCACAAAATCAAGTCATCCGAGACTGAGGATTCTTATTAAATTCACAGCCTTAAAAAAATGAATCAGTCCAACTTTACTGATTAGTAAGGATTGAAATTACCAGTAAAATATTAGTTTTAAGCTTCTTTAAAATTAAAGTAAAAATATGGAAACTAAAAAAATCATCATACCTGTTTTAGCTGTCCTATATCGCTTTTTCTCTTATGAGGTGGGGACTCGGGGAGAAGCTCGATCAGTAGTGGAAGGTACCTTTCCTCCTAGAGCCATCCAACTTGGGGCATACCAGTTATAAAAGGTAAGATGCTGCAGGTTTCCAAGAACTGAGAGTTGGAGGGGAAAAAAAAAAGAAATTTAAAAGGAAGTTGGTTTTTTTTCTCTCTTTTGGAAAAATTAAAGCTCGGCTAAGGTGAGTCATGCTAGCCACTTGTGGGGGAGGGCAATTTTTGAAGAGCTTTGTCAATCACTGCAGAGAATAATCAAGTGAAGCCTTATTATGATGCTGGCCTTTGAAAAACAGCCACTTAGAATAAAGAATCTCCATCGCTGAGTTAGCCTATCTTGTGGGAAATCCATTATTACTTCCTAGATGATGGGATTTCTAAGTGTACAATATATCAGGCAACTTGGAGCATCTAATGTCACTTTAGTTTCATCAATTGTGAAGGAACATCATTTTAAAATCTTTTTATAATACTAAAGCATGTTTTAATATGTACCAGCCTACTGAATTCCCCACCTAGCCTTTCCTATCTTCATGGTACCCGACAGCTATGTTAGAGCACATGGTCTACTTGAGGCATTGGGGAACTGCAGGAGACTCAAGAAGAACCAGTCATAGTCCCTGCTCACAAACAACTAAACAGACTAACCACAGGGATAAGATAAGAAAACAGATAACTCTTAAGGCCCAAAGGACTCAATAAAAGCATGGTGGAAATTCACCAGCGGAAGGCCCCTTGTCTCCTTTGAGCTGAAACACTAAAGAAATTCTAAAGTTAGAGTAGAGGTGAAGACATGGGGTGAGGAGATGGGCAAGAGAAGTATCTAGGACGAGGAATAATATGAGCAAATCTCTGGAACAGAAAAAATGTAGACCACATTTAGACCACGACAATAATCCAGTTCAGCTAGACTGCAGAATGTTTGAAGAGAAGAGATAGGAGGGACTATGACAACATCACTGAACATATGAATTGGATAAAAATATGCAGACAGGAAATGCCAAGTTATGATATTTGGGTTTACTCCAGTAAGCAGTCAGGCTAATTGTTGTTTGCTATGGGGAGTAGCTAAGCCAGAGTCACAGTTTAGGAATATTAATTAATCGTAAAATAGCAAGTGAAGGAGAAATGGGAAAAACACAGGTGGCAAGGAGACCAGCCATTGCCTGGTGTTCAGAGAAGCATGTGAGGCTCAGATTTGCTTTGTGGAAATAGAAAAGCAGGGATATTAAAGAAAATTGACAATGGTTTTGATACACTAAAGACAGCTCAGATTTGTTGATCCTGGAAAACAGGAGATTTGATGGTGCTCTCAACAGAAATAGGAAAGTTGGGAAGAAGAATTGGAGGTGCTAGATGGTATAACTATGTAGATTAAGGTAGATGCATCCTACACTAGGAGAGAAACGTAGGCGTGGAACCAAAGAGGAAATTTAGGCAAGGCTTATTATTTGAAAATGATATGAACATATTGGATGTAAATGCTATATCCTTGATATGAAAATTATGTGAAGAAGGGGTCCGCCCGGTGGCACAGCAAAGTTCACATATTCTGCTTCAGCGGGCCAAGGTTCACTGATTCGGATCCCAGGTGCAGACCTACACACTGCTTGTCAAGCCATGCTGTGGCAGCATCCCGCATATAAACTAGAGAAGGATGGGCATGGATGTTAGCTCAGGGCCAGTCTTCCTGGGCAAAAAGAGGAGGATTGGTAGCAGATGTTAGCTCAGGGCTAATCTTCCTCAAAAAAAATTATATGAAGTAAATGTTATTTTCAATTCTTGCTAAAGTGTTTTTTGCTCTACAAATATATTATAAATTCTCTGACTGATTTCTAAGTCCATAGCCATTTCATACTAATTCATGTCATTTCTTTTATTTGTGTCATTTCTTTAAGGATTTCAAGTTTTGATAACATCAACAAGTCTATTTTCTGTTTACGGCAATGGTTACAATAATGATACTAATCACTATTAATTGGTTTGAATAGTAATTGGTAACAAAAAAAGTTTCATGAGGCCTGCAAACATTTATCCTGGTGACAACACTCAACTGCAGTCGAAGCTTTAGCTGGCTCATCGGCTAAGTGCTAGAAGCATACATTTGTGCAATATTTCTGGAGTGAAATATGGACATGTATCAAAAGCTCTAAAAAGAATCCATATGCTTTTACATCAAAAAATGCACTTATAAGAATGATCCAAACAATGAAGCACTAACATATTAATGTCAACAACATTCATAGTTAAAAAAATTGGGGATTATATAAAATGCCCATTTATTGCAGATAAGTAAATTATAGTTTATTAATATAACTGACTACTCTATAATCATTAAAAATGATGAAGTACCTGAGTATTTACTGAAGAGGAAAATTCGTGGCAAATGAAATACTAGTTTATAAAACTGTAGTATAATCATCTATATATTATGTTGAAATATATATCCATATTAGAGTATTTTAGAACATATCTATCCGTATATTTATCTATCTATTTATATAGACACACACATATATATATACATATGCATGACAGAGAAATATTTGTAAAGAAATCTGGACATACATACATCCATCAAATATTAGTAGTAATTATCTGTGGAATGTAGCATTTGAAGGGTTTTTCCCCTTCTTGACATTTTATAGATTGAACATGCAAGTGTGTAAAAAATCCACAGATAATAAATATTTAAGTGGATCTAAGTTATTGTTGTACCACAAAAGTTTGGCTTTTTAAGAATATAAATGCAAGGTACAGGTTATAATGCAAACTGAAGCATGGCTTCCAGTTAGGGCCAGGCTGGCCCCCAATGTTAGTAGATTACGTAAGAGGGCAGGCCAAGTTGCAAATGCCAGGTAAGAGAGTAGGTCAGCCTGGAGCGATGGGTTATAATGTGCGGCTGGGGATGTGCCTAGAGGTAGAGAGACATAGTAGAAAGAGTTGGGAAAAAAGGTGTCGAAGATCCCTACTTCTAAGGCAACGTCCAGAACAAGGCTTTGTTGTCGTCTGCTCTTTTGAAAGCCATCAGCTTTGGCTTCCCAGAAGTCAAGCCATCTGTCTTAACATAGCCACATTTTCAATCTGTTTGACAGCTGACAAAATGCTTCAACTGTGAAGAGAATAATAACGTGTGGAAGTGGATCCTAAACAAGTTACTAAGGTATAGCAAATAGTGGGGAAAATGTCCCAAATAAAAACAAAAGCCTTACTATGCTATTGTGGTTGCTATTCAAAGTAAAGGCTTAGAGGGTTTTTTTTTTTAAGTGAATAATTCTCTATTCACTAAAGGAAATGTCCTCAGAAGAGAAATGCTCAGAACAGCAAGATTTTGATGATGGGGATTGACCCCAGGTCGTCCCAAGAATGCACTTTCTGGCTTTAGGGAAAAAAATTCTGGTTAGTACTAGAATTTTTCTGTTCACTATCAACTTTCGGGGGCTTTCATATCATCATCATTATTATTAAAAACACATGTCAGAAAAATAAAACTAATATACATCATCAGCCAATGTTCTTTAACAGGAAAGTGCTGGATTTGAACTGTTCAGATGTTTCCGTTAATTGTCAAAAAATACATCTGGCTAATCCTCCTCACCTATAGCCTCCTATTTTTTCCCTCCTACTCCAGGGGGAAATTGAAGGATTATTTGGACAATATGTACAGGGACTGTGCAGTGTTGGGGCAAGTAGTAACAATAGGAGAGGCACATTGGAAGTAGAGAATATTATTCATGTCTTCTCCGGTGAAGTCATTGAGAAACCAGGATGGTCCTGGGAGGAGGGATATTCACAGAGGATGAGACCAGCCAAATGTTTACGCTTTCTTAGAGCGCTGAGTTGCTGATGCATGTCCCCAAATCCCAATGTCACATCTTGCTGAGTGTCAGTTAAGATGGCTCAGGTCTAGAAGAAAAAAATAGTTTGAACTAGTTCAAATATTACAGAGAATTTAGTGGCTTATGCAACTAAAAGTCTAGAGATTGGGTAAGCTTCAGAAATATTTTTTTCAGGGATTTTGCTCCTTTTCTCTACACATCTTTCAACTCTTCCAACTTCTAAGTTTCAGCTTCATCCATGCCTCACGTCATCTACAAAAGGGGAGAGATTCCCAGCTATGATCCTGAGCATTTAATGGAGTGGACCACCTTGTAACTAGTCAAAGATTATCCTACACTTTATTTTCTGAACCCATCATTCTATTGGGGAGGATAACATTACCTTGCTTGGCTTAGCCAATTCCTGAAGTCCCTTCAGCCCACTCAGACCATCTGTCTGCTACACAATAGGGAAAAGAAGGAACAAGTGTTGCGAAACCAACTGATGTCCACTCCAGTGAACTGATGGACTCATTTTTCCCTGGCTAGGGACGTGTCTAAGTGGATTAAAACAGCAAAAAATAAGCTGAGGTATTTCTTAGGTTTCTTTTCCTCAAGCCCACACCCATTCCCTTAAAGACGCATTTGGCTAACCCATCAGTATATCAATGGTCTCATAGACAGGCTAGCTGGGTGCAAGGAAACTCATGTCAAGACAAAAGAGATCAAAGCTAGTTTAGCCTTTCCAGTGTGGGAAAGCAACTGAGCTTCAAGTAAGATGCTCAAAGGCCTATTTTACAGGAGCCACAGGTAAGGAGAAAAAAGAGAGAATGTCAAAAGAAATTGAATCCGGGGTGGTCCAATTAATGTCCTGACCGTTGATCCATCCATTTCATCCTCTTTCCGGAAGCCCAGGATCCTCCATTAAAAGGCCACAGAAATACAGGCCACTATAAAGAAAAATCCATAATTAAATTAAAATTCCAAAAATGAGGAGACAGAGATTACGTGGGGAGCCTACCTTTCCTAACTATTATATAATTTCTTTTCCCTTTGCTCCTTTGTTCCTGCTCTTGTGATATATGTCAATGTCACATCACTAGGGTGTAAGCTCCTTAAGAGCACTCCTTTGATACCTCCAAAGCACCCAGAATGGTGCCGGGTATATTGTACACACCCAATAAGTATTTGTTGTTGAGTGATGGATGCATGACCCAGGCACTGCATCTGCAAATGAAAGAGACCAGGAAAACACAAACATACAGTACTCTCCATTCTGCTTCTGCTACCCGCTACCCTCCACTCTGCTCTGCATGCAGCCCCATCCATCCACATACAACCGTTTTGTGGGCACCTTTAACTCCCAGGCAAAGACGTGCCTACCGGACCCCCTAATATATATAATTTAATTACATTAGCTCTATGGACAAAACTATAGAGAGGTAGGTAGATAGATAGATAGACAGACAGACAGATGATAGATAGATAGATAGGATTTTTATTCAAAAGCTATTCCTAAATAGGCTTTTGGTTGCCTTTGTAACGTCTCCCAGATCCCTTCAAACGTTGTTGTAGATACCTATCAAGAACAGGGGTCAAGAATGGACATATAAGGTAGGCAGTGCCACCATAGACCAGGAATCCCATAAGGCTTATTCTTGATTCGATATGATGTGTATTATACCTGCACCTTGAGTTATGGTACCAGATCTGGATCACTCACTTAAAGTTAGTTTAAACAAGGAAATCTTGCTTTCCCATTTCTGTAGACTAGTGTGTATGTGAGAGACTAACGTTGGACACCATTTGAGCCAGATTCTTGACTGAGTCAGAGTCTTAAAGGGAGATAAGAATTTCCCCATCTTTAACTCTTCCCAAATTTCTTTTTTTTTTTCACTAGGAGACATGGGTTACTGAGAGTGGATGACACCTGGTCTGCCTGCTCCTCCTTGGATCGAAACCAGGCAGAGCTTGGCATGAGAGTGAGGCTAGGGCTTGGGGTAAATGACAGCTCCTAGGAAGGGAGATCCTCTTTGCTAGAACCTTGGGTTTCTGGAGCGTGAGGTCCCCTTGGAGAGGCATCTAAGCCAATGGTAGCTAAATCCCCTGTAAGACTTGCCAGGACCAGTCTGGGACACAATGCCTTCATCTTCAGAGTCTAGACTCTAATCCTGAAGAGCGTGTACTGGTTAGGACCTCAGAGATATTCCCTGTGTCGTTTACACATAAGCAACAGTGCTTTGTGTCTTCAGTTCACTCCCAACACGTAAGTGTGAGTGAACACATGTGGTAGAGAGAGAGAAACATCCCCTCTTGTTATCTCCATCACATATAACTTTTGCAAGTTTATAAGCCACAAATACAGTTTACATATATTTCTTAGTCTATTAGTCAAATCACAATTCAGTTCTTCTTGTATAAAGATTCAGTGAGAAAAAAATAAAACAGAAACAGACATTTCCTCTAAGTTGTCATTGGCTATAGCATGCACTAGCTTTTATGATGCTATTGCCGTCAAAACACACAGACAGTCTTGCATTCAGCTTGTTGAGGAGACCGCTGCCCAGCCTGGAGACAGAGTAGACTATAGTTTCAGGTTCTCTTCCTCCAGTCTTACCATTAAGTTGCCCAATAGCACCCTACCAGTTTTTCGCTGTTAAAATATTGTGTGGATTCTACTCAATGATGTGCTGGTAAATGTTTAGTAACCAACTCTCTGAGATAACATGTAGACACATACGTATAATAAACATATAAGTTTATTACAATTGATTCTCACAGAATGCTTTTGTTGATTTTTTTCTGAACTCTTGTATCCATAGCCAGCCTATGACTGCAATGGATGAATGAATGTAGTTCCAACACGAATGCTGGTTGATGTTTTCTTTTACTTGAGTGAGAAAGGTGAAAATGAAATAACCAAGATGTACATCGAAATTCCACTCATTCATCTTTTGTTGAATCAGATAATAGTTTCCCAACATTGGGAAAAATTTCCTTAATTATTTGTGCAATTCACAATGTAATAGATACTTATAGTTTAAGTTTAATCTCTCTTATAAGTACTTTCTCTATAATCACTTTCTTAAGTCTAGACAACCAACAAAATAATAAACCAAGCTCATGCAAAGACATGACTGCCTGTCTCCCAGTACATGTAATTTTATGCGCTTTATGTATTTTTAACTTTTGCTGATTTTCACGGTATAAGTACTCCCATCGTGGCCGATTTTAAACTACCAATTTAATGTGATCAAAAGTAGATTTGGGAAGAGAAGCAGAACGGCTCACCATTAGATAGTATTTTCATAATATAGATGAAACAGACACAAATAACCTCAATAACATAGATAAGTAAACTGTAGTAAAATAATTAGGAAGTGATAAATTTAACCTTTGTTTTAAGATAATTTATTTAATTATAAGTTTATATTTTTTTTTGTTTAATAATGACTGTGTTTAACAAATAGCTCACAAAATTCCTGAAAATTTAGCCGATGGCCCTCATAGTTCGAGCACACCACTGAAGTCTACCTCCCCATCTCTATCACATGCCTCTAAAGTGTTAGCCTTGATGACATCTTTTCAAAAGTTCCTCTGTCTATTCTTTCCTCATCAAGGGTCATTTCAGTCTTTTATTTTTCTTACTGTTGCTCTGGGCTTATTTCTTAATTCTTTCATTCCTTTAGTTAAAACAGTTAGAATTTTAACCATCTTTTCTCTTGTCTTTTTTTTTTTGAGCATTCCCTTAGCCTCCTCCAACAATTATTAAACATGATAGGGGTCCGAGGTTTGCAAATTATTGTTGGATATGGCTTGACCCACAATTAAGCCTATAAAGCTTATAATATTGATGAGCAAATAAAATGGAAGAAGGATCAGAGTAACAGAGAATTCCCAGGCGATGTGTGTGGGCCCTGGCTTCCCCTCGTCCTGCAAACCACTTAGATTTAAGCTTCCTAAAGGTACAATCTAAGGCTCGTATCCACCTCTCTTCGCCTGCCCGCTACCTGGCACAGTGTTTGGCCCATCTTGGGCATTTAACACGTGTTCTCAGTTAACTTTGGTGCCAACAGGACAATTTTCAGGCTTTCCTATCTAAATCCCCCTGCTGGTTTTGACTGGCTCTGCTAGGTCCTTGCTCACTTCCACAGATGTGTTTTGGGACCTATTTGAATTGCTTGTCAGACTCTCCCTGCCAGATTTCGGTTGCCTAAGCTTGAGGGGACTGTTCCAGGCCTCCTGTTTATGATTCCCAACTCTGCTGACTTTGGCCTGGGAGGGTGGAATCTACGCTCAGCTGGAAAGTCAATTGGATGGAGCATGCTTCTCTCGTCCTGTCAACTTTGACCTCCAAGAGTGTGTCCTGGCACCACAAATTAAGTTCCATTTTAAAACTCAAATTGAAGACACATGGCAGTTTCTTCTTGAGAATTTAGGGAGTTTCTATGTTAAGATCAGGTATTCCAGTACTGCTGTACCTTGTAAATCTAGGAAATGCAAAGTGACCAAGAGTGCGGCATGTTTCACCGCAATGAGAGCTGGCTTGGTTTTCTCTGATCCATAGGGAGGAGCGGTAAGCCCTTCAGAGGTGCCATTGAAATGCCCCTGACAAGCTTCATAGGCGGGTCTTGTCACCCTCACTGATAACACCAGGACACAGCTCACCGACTTGAAGAGAATTAGGGTTGCTGCTTAAATGTCAC
The DNA here is from genome assembly GCF_021613505.1 of Equus quagga. NCBI lineage: Eukaryota > Metazoa > Chordata > Mammalia > Perissodactyla > Equidae > Equus > Equus quagga. The sequence goes on along the minus strand of NC_060268.1, from coordinate 85,937,161 downwards.
CAGACTACCTTGAAATGCACTCAAACTGTAATAGTACAGAATAACGTTGTTGTAGACTGTGGGTTCTCAGTCCGGTGACTAGTCTTTTGCAAGACAGTGAAAGAGATGAAGATAGAGTACCAGTGACCAAGGTCATGTAGCATATGTGATGATTTGTAAAGGGTCTGATTTAGTCATCATGTTGGATATCAAAATATACGTCCTTCTTGAGGAAAAAAAAGATATGTACATATACATATACACATTTATATTATATGTATTACATTTATATAATACATTATACTAAAATATAAATGTATTGTATTATGATTAATATTATATATACATACAGACACAAACATACATTGCATCCACACACATATATACATACATGGATGCAAATTGTATACACAAATCAAACTATTTGGTATTTTCACCCAACTAATAGAACCTAATACTCATGAAAATTTACATAATACCGATTGAACGGAAAGACAATTTGTTTTGCTAGCAACCAGTGCAATATAAATATTAAAATACAAACGCCACTAGACATAACGCATAAGCATTTAAAGCAGGCTACAGACATTATCATTAATGGATGTTATGGATGCTAGGGAGCGACCTACACAAAATTTTGGCCTGCATTATTAGAGAGCCATGAAAATATGCTGCTTGTAATAAATTCCTTAAAACCTGGCCTACTGTAACTAATGATAAAAAGTCGTAGCCTTCATTTTTGTGTGAGGGATTATCCAACGTAGAAAGAGGGATATTAATAATGAAACACCATCCCTGTGCCTTTGAAGTCTCAGAGTCACACAGATATTTTTCTGGATGCCCAATTCCCATCTGGCAACTTAAAACCAAGCACCTAAGCAGCAAAGCTCTGAGAATCTCTGCAGGCCTGGCACTGCAAGCTGGGCAGGGACAACAGAGTGCCCTTCATTGCTGCCTTGCGGATGCGGAGGCTCAGCTGTCCCAAAGAGAATGGGAATTGGTGCAGACAAGCAAAGAGTCACCAGCCTCCTGAGCCATGAGACTTGGCAATGTTCTAAGCTTTGGAGATGAAGTGTTTCCTGTTCTCTACGAGCAAAGAGACAGAGGGCTTCGTGCCTCGGCACAGATGTCCGCCAGTGGGGCTCTCTGCCTTGCTGGCAGCTCTACTAACAAACCTGACAGATAAAGCGAAGTATGCTGATTTACTCCCTAAAATTCAGAAATTCTTCAAGATGTCAGTGTTTCTTCCGCAATATTTAAATCATATGTTTTCTGTTTAGGCTTGTAAACTACCTAAAATTCTTCCTGGAAGCAGAGTACTATATGCTGTACGAACACGTGGAGAGTTACTCGGATTGGGACAATGACGAGAAATATACAAACATCACTACAGAAACAAGCCAGAAAAGAGAACCTGATCTGCGGTTTATTCAGACGGATCTTCTCCTAGAAAAATAGATTTGAAAATACGATGGATGGGAATAAGGAGGGAAACTTGGTCCCGAAGAATGTTTCAATGATCTAACAGATTTTAGATACCTTCCATACTGTGACACTATAAGAAAGCCAAGATTGGACTCATTAGAGAAATTCAAAATACCTGGCTTCCCAAGGCACGTTGTTCTTCGTCTCAACTCTTTTTCCCAACTAATGTGGCTAATTGTTCCCAATTGTGGGGCTAAAATTGCTTTTACTTCAGGAAGGGGACATTTCCACCATTGCTGCCATCACTTGTTTCTCCCCAAAACTTCATTTGTAAAACCAGTAATAACACATATATTTTCTTCAATAATGATTTCAAACAATAACTGGTTTTATGGAATACACCACAACGAACTAGAAATCACCACCAGCATTCAAAATATTGAATGATGGAAGAAATGTAAGAAAATTAAGTAAAGGTTGATGAAAGCTGTGTTTTTGAGATGATAAATAAGATCTTACAAACTAGCAGATAGAACATTAAAAAAATCACGATTGAAGCATCATTGTAAGTTGATCCATCCCCCAGTCTTCATCTAGCTTGGTGAAAATGTATTTTTTCTACGTTTTGGTCATTGTCAAAAATTTTGGTGAAAAATTATAAACTTTTCCAAGACTGTTGATAAATATTCCTAAATTACATTCTTAAAAAAACCATACCAATTTACACTATTATGAGCAGTGTTTGGCACATGTTTATCATTGCTCTAGTACAAAAACTAAGTATTTTTTAATCTCTGCTAAATTGTTAGTGAACATGAAATATCACCATTACTTTCTTTCTTTCTTTCTTTTTTGAGGAAGATAGCCCTGAGCTAACATCTGCCGCCAATCTTCTTTTTGCTGAGGAAGACTGGCCCTGAGCTTCTACTTTATATATAGGATGCCTGCCACAGCATGGCTTGACAAGTAGTGTGTAGGGCCCAATCCAGGATCCAAACCAGCAAACCTGAGGCTGCCAAAGTGAAGCATGCAAATTTAACCACTGCACCACTGGGCAGCCCAGCCATTACTTTTTAATTTGCATTTCTTTGATCATCACTGATTTGGGCTTTTGTTTTTATATTTACTTTTTGTATTTCCACTTTTATGAATTAGTCACAAGTTTACTAATATTTACACTTATTTTTGTATTATTGATTTGATGAGCGCTTTTCATATTTTTCAAATCTTTTTCCAATGTGTATTTGTCTTTTAATCGTAAAAAGTCAGTTAGTGCATAGAGAAGTTTTCTCCGGAGATCCTCCAGCCCATCAACCGTTTTGTTTGAATTCTTCCTTGGGATTTTGATTAGAAAAACTCTCACTTAAAATCAGACACACCTTCACCTATATTTTCTTCCATTTCTTGTATAGTTTCACTTTTTTACGGTTACTGTATTCAATCTATCTGATGCACAATTAGCTTGGGCTGTGAGGAAGGACAATATTTTGGTTCTTTTACAAAAGTAAATCAATTGCCCCAACAGAATTTATGAAATAATCCTCCTTCTTTTCTCAATTATTTGTGAAGCAGGTTTATTGTGTATTCAAATAATATTCACAAATGTGTGCCTTGAAAGAAACTGTTTCTACACTATAAATTCATTTTCACTATAAATCCATTTCCATTTTTTTCTGCCCATTTGTTCCCCATACTAGTATCACTTTTTTTAAACTAGGACATCTTTGCAAGATATTTTTATATCTGATATGAAGGCAAATAAAGACAAATGTATTTTCCTGGCGCTTTCCAGGATGCTTTTGGCAATTCTCCAGTATTTATTCTTCCAGATGTACTTGAGAGACACATTATCTAACTTTTTCCTTCTCATCTTTACCTCACACAAATGACATTTTGACTTTTATGATATTAAACCTAAAATTAATTTTGGAAAATAAACATCTGTGTTACCACTCCTCTCCAGTAACATGCTGCCTTATTTTTCCAAGTCTTTTATTTTTATCAGTAAAGTTATATGTGTCTTCACTGTTGTACCCAGTTCTTGCTGAATTTGTGCCTAAGTATCAGTTTTTTAATTTTTGCTAGTAGGAAAGAGGTTGTTTTTCCAGTATACGTAATTTTTAGTTGACTCTCTTAGTTTTAACAGGAGGGCAAGTAAATCATTTGTAACAACTGATAAATTATTATTGTGCTTTGCAATATTCATAACCTCATATCTGTTCATGCCATATTGTATTGGCTGGATCTTCCAGAACAAATTTAATTCATAGCATAGTACTGAGAATGGACATTATTGCCATAAGAGAAACGAGTCCCAAAGCATGTTAATGGGGAGGAGAAGAGGATTAATGGTAACTGTGTATTCAATCCCTGTTTGGAAATTCACATCCATATTGGCATATGAAAACTTCTAAGAAGACGTTAAAATAAGAAATCTAGTTGTTGTCGTTTTTGGCCTATTATTTAGTATGTTTTAAAAGTATTTCCAAACCACATTTTTCATAGAAACCCTTCCTTTTTTGGTACTTATTAGTGTTCCAAATACTGTTCCTTATCATATTACTTATCAAAATACTCATCTATTTCTATTTCAAAATATGCTTTTAAAAAACAGGAAATTGGGGGCTTGTCCCATGGCTGAGTGCTTAAGTTCGTGTGCTCCGCTTTGGTGGTTGCAGGTTGGCTGGTTCGGATCCTGGGCGTGGACCTAGCTCTGCTCATCAGGCCGTGCTGAGGTGGTGCCCCACATAGAGGAACTAGAAGAACCTACAACTAAGATATACAACTATGTACTGGGGGGCTGTGGGGAGAAAGAAAAAGAGGAAGATTGGCAGCAGATGTTAGCTCAGGGCCAATCTTCCTCACACACACACACAAAAAACAGGAATGGATATGAATTTGTTCAATGTCTGTCTTCATTTGACATATTAATTTAATGTATTATTTGGGATAAGTGTGTTTAAAAATATACAAATTCATGAAAAAAAATCATAGTTGCCCGTAAGTTATTTTTTAATATTTTGCTAAACTTGATATACGGGATTTTTACTTGATATTTTTGCATTTATATTTACAAGCAAAATTAGTCTTTATAGTTCATTATTGGGATTTTGTTAACTATTGGTAGCAAAGTTTTACAACTTTTATAAATCAACTGGGAAACTTTCCTTCTTTTTAATACCATGGAACAGATCAGATAAATCAGAATTAACGTGCCTGTATATGAGCACATGCAGGAGCACACACAGGGAGGAACCATCTGGGCCTGGATTTTCTCATGGTTCATCCCTTAAATGGGTTCATAACGTGCTCCCTGGTCTAGTGTGGCACTCTCCTTGCTTAAGCTGGAAGGCATTTTGAGAGACATTCTCTTTAAATCTCCCCTGACTAGCAGATATTTACCTGGTATTTTTTTTACTGGTCTACAGAATGGGTATCACCAAATACTACTGCCTGCTTAGCCCTCTAACTATAACAAGGAAACAAGGACATTTATTCCTGCACTTTTTTTTTTTTAAAGCAATCTGTTATCTTTCTGCAAAAGGGGTGTACAAAAAATGGCAGAGCCTAAAGAGACTTTAAAAGACATGTTCTGCCAGCCCCAACCTCTTTTTCACTTTACATCCAAGGATGTCATTCTGAACTTCTGCTCTAACTGCTTCACACATCTGAGAACTTTGGTCTCCAGAGGGATGTCAGAACAGAAGTACGAGGAAGAGTAGAGAAGGCAAGAAAACCTGGATTGGCTGCTTCATAAAACGGCTTCTTATTTTGGGATTGTCTCCAGTCCCTCTGGAAAACCCAGTCGATGCCAATAGATAAGCTCTGGATGACTAGAAACTGACCGAGCGGAGCGGAGAAAGTCTACTCTGTGTACATAAGGAGGAATGCCAAAACATAACAAGCCAGTTTACGTCACAGAACCTTGGAGACGTCCTGGATTTGAGGTTCTGGGTGCCTCTAAAGGAAAATGTGGGCCTGGTCTGACACAGGAGAACTAATGAAAGCACATGAAACAAGCAGAGACCTTCCCTTCTCAGCTCAGGGAGGCAGGTGTTACTCCTCCTTTGACCCGTATAATAAATACACAGTGTTTACTCTCTGGAGATGTATAACCATGGAGGCCCGGGACCCAGGAGCATCAGGCACATGTGAGAGGGGTGGTGGGTTCAAGGGGTAGAGTTGAAGAGGGAATTGTGGAGGGCTCTAGAACAGAAAAAAGAGAATTAATAAAATTTTGCCTGCTAAATCCAACTGTCCATCTTCTGTTTGGCTCCCAAGATGCCAACAGACCAACATATACTCCAATCAAGATGATATAGGAATTATCCTTCCCGGAGAAACTTAGTGGGTCAAGAAAAAAAGACCTACTGATACTCACATGTGGGGTCTCCTAATGAAAATAGTGAGGAGGAAATTGTCAAATAAATCGTCTAAAACAAATTTTAGGACTGAAGAACATGGCTGTCCAGATTGAAAGGGCCTGCTGAGCATCCAGGGAAGTGAATGAAAAATGGCCTTCAGGGCATGTCTTCATAAAATCCAGAACAATGATTTCTTCTTAATCTTCAATATTTCCAGATATGGGGAGGGGAAGTCACATGTAAAGGATGAGAATCAGAATATTTACCAACTTCTCAAAACAGTAGTTTAAGATTGAAGACAACATAAGTGAAATAAGCCAGTTAGAGAAGGATAATCTCTGTATGACTCCACTCATTTGAGGAATTTAAAAATGTAGACAAAGAGAACAGATTAGTGGCTATCAGGGGAAAGGTGGGTGGGGGGTGGGCACAAAGGGTGAAGTGGTGCACCTACAACACGACTGACAAACATTAATGTACAACTGAGATTTCACAAGGTTGTAACCTATCGTTAACTCAATTAAAAAAAAAAGATTGAAGACAACAGAGTAATGTCTTCAGAACCCTGGGAGGAAATGTTTCCCCCCAAATTCTACCTCATCAAAATATTAATCAAATAAGGATAGAATAGGGACATATTCAGATACATAAGATCTCAAAAAATTATTATCCATGTGCCATTTCTTAGAAACATGCTGATGGATATATTCCTCTAAAGTAAAGGAGTAAATCAAGAAAGAGAAAGATGTGGGACAGAGAACGGTAGCTCTATCACAAAAGAGAGATTTAAAGAAATTCTCTAGATCAACCCTGTGAAGTAGAACTTTCTGAGACAGTGGAAATGTTCTATATCAACACTGTCCAATTCAGTATCCGTTAGCCATAAGCAGGAACTTGAAATGTGGCCAGTGTGATTGAAGTTTTTCGTTTCATTTAATTTAAAGCAATTTAAATTTAAATAATCACATATGGCTGGTGGCTACCATTTTTGGATTGAGTGCTCTAGACGATGGTGAAGGAAACTATCAAGATGATGAGGGAGGGAAGTTTCATGGATGAGAGATTATGCAGCTATCATAGATTGCGTTTTCAAAGATGGCCATAGGATATCTCCCATCTCACATGTGTATTTGGAATGTGGGCTTGCTGTGATCTATTTTTCCTCCCCTTGGATCTTGGCAGGTCTTGTGACTTCTTTGACCAATAGAATTGGGAGGAAATTACATTCAGGGACTTCTAGGTCCAGACATTAAGAAGTTCCGGTACCTTTGGCGTTTGATCACTGGAGAAGGTGAAACACCAGGTAAAAAAAATCAACTACCCTGAGGCTGTCATTCTATGAGAAAGCCCCTGGTAACCACATGTAGAACCAAGAGAGTCCCAACCGTCTTGATGTCCTAGTCAGAACTGCTCAGCTGAGCAACCCATAGAACCACGTGAGCTGAAAAAATGGTGGTTGTTCTAAGCCAGTGAGTTTAGTATTATTTGTTACACAGTGATACATAAGCAAACAGCAGTGTGCCTAAGAGCCTAGATTGAAGCACAAGGGGAGAGATTCTGGGAGTAACATATACAAAATGGGACTCATAGATACCTGGTGGTCTGACTTCCTGGGGATGTGTTTTACATATCTGTCAGTGTTTGCAAGAATAATTACTAATAGACACATAGCAAACTACACAAACAAAAAATTTTAAAATCCAGGAAAACCAAAATTTTGTACAAGAAAGGAAATGGAATCATAGCATACTACAGGATTTAGTTTGTGAACATGAGCTAGTATATGTAATCATAGTAATGTAAATACAGAACTCTTATATTGGAAGAATGGAAATAGTGGAGGAGGAGAAGGAAACATATCTGTGGGGATGGGGAATATAAGAATGATGAAATACTCATCTTATTTAGTGGAAGACAGTAGATGACCTCTAAAATGAAATGTATTGGTAATATACCAGTAGAAATGTATTGGTAACATACCAGTTGAAAAATCGATAGAGTTATATGTGGTTGCTCCCGGGAAACAAGAATTTGATGTCTAGGTGGGTGAAAGGAATATTACATCTTTTTTCATATAGAATTATTTGACATTTTGAAAGGTGAGTGTGTATTTTTAAATATTAGTTTCTTTGAAAAAATCAAATGAATCAAGGCAATTTCCAGTCGTCAGAAGCTACATAACGGCCTCCCTGGTTAGACCACCTATACATAAACTTAGCAGATTTTAGAGAAAATCTTCCCACTGAGTGAGAAGCAAGTCAGTATTCTCAACTTCAGTTGCCACTTCTGCACTTCCTCTTGTGCAATCATGCAAATTTTAATAAGATAATAAGAGAGGGCAAGTTCAAGGCCATTAGCTGCTAACCATCACCACCCAGAACTCCCAAACTTTTCCTTTCATACAATGCCCTCTGACCCAAACCACCTTCAAATGTTGCATGTTGAATTAAGCTGCCCTAATTTACATAATTTCAACCACAAGGTCTGCTAGGACCTCAATTCACCAGCCCCTTGGAAAGAGGCTGAACAGAGAATGGGTGGAACAGGGCATGAGGTTCAGGGGTTGCCCAGAGGATCTAAATTGTAATTTCCGGAGATAAGGTCACCTTGATATTTACCAAGGAGCACTGATCTTGGGGGTCCAGAAGAATCCTTTGAGAGAGGTGGAGGACTAGAACAGACTTCCCCAGGCCATTTGGGTTGAAACAGGAGTCGGTGCCATGGTAGCGGAGGAATTCTTCTTTGGAGCAGAATCACAAACAGAGGCTGATAATTCAGGAAACGGGCACAGGTTGGGGAGAAGGGAGCCAGGACCCTTTGTGAGAGAGAAAAGGCTGAAGTTGGACTACGTCATAATGCCTCATCAAGAAAACCTTGGTTCAGGGCTGTTCACTAGGATGAGCAAAAAAACTAAAATTCTGACCTGGAATTGAAGAGGGATCCAACTGTAATAAGTTCATGTGCTATAGAGAGGACAGAGGTGGAAAGACCCACTGGGCAGTGCTTCAAAGAGCTAATGGAGGCAAACATGGCCCAGTGGGGACTGGAAATCAGAAAAGACGGTGGTTGATGGACCAGTTTGCCTCCCTCACTGCTCCTTGAACACAAGTGCACGCCATTCTCAGGAACTTTCTTGCTGAAATCCACAAGGCTGGCTGACTCTCTCATTTCCTCCGGGTCTCTGCTCAAATGTCTTCTTTTCCAACAGGCCTTCCATGATCTCATTTTCTAGGTGCCATTTCCTGTGCTTAGAAGACTTTCCTTCTCTTTCCTTTCATTGAATTGACTCTCATAGTCCTCCAGATCGTTCCAGAAATTCCTTTGATTTCTTTGACACCCCTAAGATTGAGTAAGTTGCCCCTGCTTTATGCCCTGATGGTGCTCTGTGCTTGTCCCTCCCGTAGCACTCATGCATTCTTCCTAGCTGGCTGCTTGCTTGTCTAAACCTCGCACAAAATTTTAAGTGCTTGGAGAGAATAGTTCATTGTTTTATTCTCAGCACCCAGCGCATAGAAATCTCTCAAAAATATTTGTTAAACAAAGGCAGTAAAATATGCATGCGTATTTATTCTTAGACAATGTGTGCCCTTTTATTTATGGATTCCCACATTCCAAAGTTATTGAATATGTCCATGTGGTTCCCAAATGTCATCATGCCATTCCTATCCAGGGGCGCAGAATCCATAAATCTGATGCCATATGAGATATTCTTAGATCTCATCTCATTTTAAAATAGACAAACAAAACAACAGTCCTCATTCCTTAAGTTAAACCTTCTTACAACACTATACTCTGCCGTTACTTGTAACCTCCTAATAAATATCTTGAAGGAGTGACCCACACAGACTTCCCCACAGTATTTTCCCCCTGGGTTCCCCTGGGGCTCTCTAGAAACTTCCTTTCTTGAAGCTGTTCAATGGGCATATTACCATATTAAATGGCCCTTTTCATTAGCTATTCCTCTACACTCAGCCTTGATTATTTCATAGGAGGTAAAGAAGATCCTGAAGGCTTTCCCCATATCTAGGGAGCTAGTGGCCTCAGGAGCTGACCCCCAAGTGCAGACAGCCCCTCCAGCGCTTCTGCAAAATCACACCCACAGCACGCTGTGTATTGTGCCGTTGGCACAGACGTTTTGAAACTAGGCAGACCTCTGCAGTGTTTAGTTTTTGGCAGAATTTATGTTTTTGGCTGGCCGCCACCGTGAAATGTGTTTAGTTTTAACTGACAGGCCTGGTCAACACCACAGGTCATAGGTAAGCCTGGCTGATCCCGTTGAGGTGAAGCCAACTCAGAAGGTAGACTCCATTCCCCATTCTCTTTCTCTCTCCTTACTGCTTCAGTACAGGTTCATTCCAGCAAAACATTTCCATCCTGCCTGATTCTCTTTGCTAAACACTTCCTCCCGTGTGATGACTCTCTTCTTCAGAAACCAGATCTCCAGGGATTAAGAGAAGCTAAGCAGGGAGGAGTAAAAGAAGGGATTAGGTCTCACACTGGGAAATAAGACTCATGGCATACTACTGAGAAGAGAGTTACTGTAAGAAACCCTGCAGGATGTCATATGGTACTTTCCCGCTTAAACCTGGACCCGGGCGGCAGTCAGGGGCAATTCAACAGGATGCCGAAGAGCCAGTGACAGCAGAAGTGCCAACCAGACGTGAGCCTTTGATGTTTAAACACCAGTGTCACCGGGACACAAGGTGTTTTTGTTTTCCTTTTCCCCTAAGAGGGATTTGCAATACGCCATCTTGCGACTGCTTATTTTATTCAGTTCAGTGAAAATGACTGTGCTTTCTCAACCAGAACCTGTACGCATGCCCAGTCGGGAAAGGGTATCCCCCTAGCCTAAAAAGTGTGATCCAACCATTATGAACCCCAAGAAGTCCTTGTGGGACAGGTCCGTGAGTTGCGGGATGGCACAGTTGTGGTGTCGCTGCCATTTCCCCTGTGAAATGAGAATGATATGGAGAAAACTGTCAAGGTCAAAGGTAACCCACGGAGTTTATAAATATGATCTTTAAAGCTAAGAGAAGTCATGACCAGATGACAGTGAGCTAGCAATAATCATTTGAAGAATTAAATATTCAGGGTGAATTCATTTTCTTTCTTTTTTTTTCTGTAAGGAAGACCAGCCCTGAGCTAACATCTGCTGCCAATCCTCCTCTTTTTGCTGAGGAAGACTGGCCCTCAGCTAACATCTGTGCCCATCTTCCTCTACTTTATATGTGGAACACCTACCACAGCATGGCTTGCCATGCGGTGCCATATCCACACCCGGGATCCGAACCGGCGACCCCAGGCCGCCGAAGCAGATCGTGCGAACTTAAGCGTTGCGCCACCAGGCCGGCCCCCATTTTCATTTTTTTGAAAGAAAATAAGTAGAAGGTAAATGATATCATAACAATATAAGTTCCACGAAGTAGGGAGTTTTGTCGGTGGATTGCTTATTGTTCACTGATAAATAGCAGGTTCAGCCTGATAGATAGTAGACACTCAATAAATACACGATGAATAAATGAGTAAATAAAATAATTAAAAGTACGTTTTTAGAGGGCAGTTAAAATGGGAAAATTTAGCATCTATTGCATGTCTAATGAAACCTGAATGGAACCCTAACAAACATAATCCCTGCTCACATGAGAAATTTTACCAGATGAATATTATTTTATTTCTAGGATTGTAATTTAAACACTTATATTGGGTAAGTGCAATATGAAGGAACACACTGGATTTAAATGCATTAATTCAAACTCAAATTTTATAAATAGAGATATATATATATACATACAAACATACATATGTATATATCGCACATATATATGCTACATGTATATGTATTTTTTCCTCTTTATAGTTAAGAAGTGGAAAGGAACACTATCAAGGGGACAATATGGGACACAAAAACCCCTAAGGAAGAAAAGGAAGGTGAAATTGAGTCATATATGCAAAGGGTTGGCTCTGCATTTCAGGGGCAAATGAGGCTGCCTATTGAAAAGGAGCTGTACCTGCATTAATTTTTTTCTGCACTCTGCTGGCCCTTGCTGGATTTTGGCCATGACCTCTGCTAACATGTGCTTGCCCAAGGATGTTATTGATCACAGGACACATCCCCCAGATTAGGAGGAGTTCGCATCCCACGCTTCAACGGTCCTTTGGTTTCTGGAGAGGCAGAGTGTGGAATTCAGCCGTCCTTTCATAACAGGCCTGTGGTTCAGCTGCCGGTGCTGGCAGGCACTCCGGACGAACTTTCCAGCAGCAGTGTGGCTCCATCTGCCTCCTTCAACAGGTCTTCAGTTGGCTATATTAGTTCATCGGCTTCAGACTTTGAATTGGCACATATGCATTGTGCAGACGGGGCGCTCACATCGACTGGCCTGGAACTAATTAAAAACTGGAATATTTTAGATCAGAAGGAAGAAGTGTGGCCAGATTTGCAGGGACACTGTGAGGGAGCTGAAAGAACAAATTGACACAGCCCTTCGAGAAAAATCACTGCTGCCTGACCTGAGGTAGCCCCAACTGGCCTTGGGCACGTCCTGATGGGAGATAGCTCCTGCTAACCTGACAGGGACTGGAGCCATCTCAGCGGCTTAGGAAATATTCTTATTAAAAAAAGAAATCTTCCTAGTGGCACAGTGTTTTGTTAAGAAGAACAAGTTTGCCAAGTTTGTTAGCTTCAGGGAAAAGACACATCCAAGTGAGTGAAGACCTGTGAAAAGCATTTATAATGAGGGAAAGTTACTGCTTAGCTGAGTGTCAGGGACAGTGTTCAGAGGAGTGGACTATGGGCGGGCTGCAGGCACGCCCAGTGCCCTCCCGCCACAGGGCCAACCCTTCCACACAGCTTCTCCCTGGCCTTCCTTCCCTGCGCGTCCTAATTCAACTTGCCTCCCCTCTTTGTATCCTCCTGCTGGGTCTGCTTTGCATTCAGTCTTGAACGCTAACAGAGAAATTTTCACCTTTGCTCAGACTAGGTGTGTTGTCTTGCTAAGCACCTCTCCACGGCCTGCCTCTAACTTCTGTTTCCCTTAAGGTTTGGGGGAACTACTTAGGCCTGTTTTCAGCCTTAACAATTTTAGCTCAGAGGTAACAGTTGTAAATTCAAAGAAATTCCATTGCTGGTTGTTGGCGGTGTTTTTGTTTCTATACATATTTTTTAACACCTGCAATTTATTGACTTGTACTTTGGTGCCCAGCTCTGGCTACATCATGAAAGATATTATCTCATTTAATCCACTCAACCAAAAGAATGTAAAGAAATTTTTCCTGTTTCTCTGGGATTTTTTATTTTAGTTTTTTAAATTGTGGTAAAATATGCGTATTGAAATTTACCATCTTAACCATTTGTAAGTGTAAGTTTCAGTGGCAGTAAATACATTCACGTTGTTACGCGATTATTAACACCATCTATCTCCAGAACTCTGTTCCTCTTGCAGGACTGAAACTCTGTACTTGTTAAACAACTTTCCATCCTTCCCTCCCCTCAGAATCTGGGAACCATCATCCTACTTCCTGTCTCTGTGAATTTGACTACTCTAGGTACCTCCTGTAAGTAGAATCATACAATATATGTCTTTTTGTGACTGGCTTATTTCACTCAACATAATGTCCTCAAGATTCATCATGTTGTAGCCTTCTCAGAATTTCCTTCTTTGTTGGCTGAATAATACTCTATTGTGTGCAAAGACCATGTTTTATTTATCCATTCATCTGTCAATGGACACTTAGGTTGCTTCCACCTTTCAGCTCTTGTAAGCAATGCTGCTATAAGCACAGGTGTACAAATATCTCTTTGAGACTGTTATTTCTAGGTGAGGAATTCGTGCCTCAGCATGGGAGGTTAAATAACTTGCTTCAAGTCACTTGATAGTTGTGATGGAACCAGGATTTAGATCCAAGGGTTCTCAGTCCAGAACGTGTCCTTTGCATCTCTGTCCTCTCCAGCCTGTCCAAAGGGCAAATGTCTGCCCATGGCAATTGGATTGTATATCGTGGAGCCAAGGTTTGATCTGACAGAGCACCAAGAAATTTTGCATCAATTAAATCTTCCGCGTACTAATAATGAATTTTCCAACCTGGATCTCTGATGCTAAATCATACCCCATCATTCCAAAAAGTCAGGATGAGATAAGAACACTTATAATGGTAATAATAAAAGCAGCCAGTTGTTTGGTGCTTCATATAATGTAAATCACTATACTGTTCACATAAATATATCACTTCTGATCAATGGTAATAAAAAGCTTCAGCCATTTCATTCCACTGTGGGCTAGTCCCAATCACTATGACAATAGCCACCAAGCACTAGCACTGTCAATAGGTCCTTCATCTATTTTATCCTCCAAAATACATATTAATGCTCTCACTTTACAGATGAGTCAAAGCACAAAATGAGATATTAGAGTTCAATCTGCCATGTGTCTGGCCCCAATACCCAACTTCTGTCTGTCACCTCTTACATCTCCAGCATTTCTTGCATTGAGTCACATAGTTTAACTTCGGTGAATCAGATACAAACAAAATATTGGTACACACGCTGCTGTAAATTTTAGATACATGGCTCTTGGGAAGATGTGGAATGATCCCTAAACATGAACAATTTGTGAAGGGCTTTGAAGGACAGAGATTTATGTAAATGAATTAACAAGTCACCTATCGAAAAAGACAATGCATATTTAACATCTAATAAAATTATATAAATGCCACCATGTCCTGCAAGTCACTGCAGCTGTCTCTAACAACTCAGCTTTCATGGGAGGATCTGGTCCGGGGAGCTTGTTCAGCAGTCCCCTGCTCGGGCCACCTGGCTTTTTTTCAAAATGTTTCCAATGTTTCAGCCTCCAACTCAACTCTTCATCCTGGAAAAGTCTGTGTCTCATTCCAGCTCAGTGCTGTGATTTATTTTTGGTGGGTAAAGGGAAGAATTAGTCATACCTACTCTTCTATTTGAGTTTAATGGGAGCATTGTGGCTGGTGGTAAAGATGGTAGTTTATCAGGCTGGTGACTCGTAGAGTTTACAGCATGGGCTTCCTTGCTCCTCTGAATTTCCTTTCCCCTGTGAGTCACTTTGCAATAATAATGAAGAGGTGAGGTCCAATGTTTGACAGTGGGTCTCCTTGTCCTGGGCTTTCAGCATTGCAATAATGTCCATATTGTGAGAGGAAAGATGATGTCATCTCCTTGGCAGCTGAAAACAAAGGGGGACAAATAAAAATGATGAGGGCCACCCAAACAACTGCCAATCAATACTATTGACAATGAAGAGGGAAGCATTCTTTCTCTCAATCATAAAGTATGATTGAGCTGAGCAGTATTGACCTTGGGGTAAGGCATTTCCTAGCATTTAATGAATGGCCAGAAAGCTGATGGACTTATAGTCAAACTGATTATTAACTGCCTGAAAGTGCCTGACCCTGGAAGCCATAATTGCTGCTACAAATACAGAGCACATAAAAAAGCCCGAGTCTGGTTTAGACAATGCACTGTTGTAAGCGAGTCCCAATGCTGGACCATCAGACCGACCTGACAGAGCAGCTGGAGTGACCCTGCCACAGAACCATTCTTAATGGACATCATTCCATAAAGACCCAATGCTAGGTACTCATTCCAGAAATAAAAATGGATGGCATTTGCTAATCTTACAGACCAGAATATTATACACTCTAGGTACAACAATGTACTTCCAAGCTGATGGGTTGAACTTATATCACTCTGACTACAAAGCCCAGCTCTGTCCATCAGAAATATAACGTGAGTCACATATGTAAATTATAGTTTTCTACTAGTCACATTAAAAAAAAGATGAAATGAATTTTAACAATACATTTTCTTAAACCAATATATCCAAAATATTAATATTTCTTCGTGTATGCAAAAAATGATTGATAGGATATTTTATGTTCCTTTTGTACACAAAGTTTTCACAATCTAGTGGGATGCACTTAGAGTACCTCTCAATTTGGATTAGCCCCATTTCAAGTGCTCAAGAGCCCCATGCAACTAGAGGATACCATTTTGGATAGTGCAGGCATAAGAAACTGGTTTGGTTTAAGTAATGCATTAGAATGTTTAAATGGGTAAAATGGCCAAAATAATAGGATGCGTTTTCCTGTAATGATCAGCAAAGATGTAATTTAGGCAGAGATGCTAAATAAGTGAATTAGGTATTTAAGAAGACAGAGAGGAATTCATTAATGGTATTTAAGTTTGAAGAGTTTTCACAGACAGTGAGTGACTCACTTTTGCCATGTTCTCTGGTGCTACACTGATCTAACTTTGCTTAAGAAATGTTTCTAGGTTTTACGGGCAAAAAGACCCTGGAATTGGGAAGAGGAGCAATATAGCATAGTAGAAATATTCTTTGGAAAAGCTTGGGCTTTGGGAAAAAACAAACTCACCCCTGCCACTTTTCTACCCAGTAACACAGGGCGAACTGTTTTACTATTGAGAGTGGAGTTTTTTGATCTCTGAAGTATGGAGAATAATGCTCACCTCGTTTTTGCTTGTGTGCAGATGGGTGAGATAATGCATGACAAGCCTGGATGTTGACGTCATCGCCATCTGCAGCAGCATCAGAAAGTAGTAGGAAAGTCGCCCACTAATGTGGCTCCCCAGCCAGGTTCAGGAAACACCGGGCTTGCCCAGGCACATCTTAGGGAGAAGCTGGAAAGATTGCATTAAGTTGTATAATGGTTGAGCTGCCAGATAGCAAGCCAGATTAATCCAGGTGGGGTTGGAATCTGGAGGAAAGTGGCTGCACACTGAAACTGATGAAGTGAAGAAAAAGGGGGCCCAGTGGAGAAGTGGTGGGTGCAAGACCAAGTAGATTCCTCATCAGGAATAAGCAGGTTGTCAGCAGAGAGCAAAACAGAACATAAAGAACAGGATTACAGAGAAAAAGACAGACCCCTGCGAGCAAGTTGTGAAGGAAAATCGGGGAGTCAAGGGCCTCTAAGGTGAAGGGTTAGTGCGTGGTCAGAAACTAAAACTTCACAAGATAAATTGTGTATCCCTGAGGAGGCAGATCAAGTTTTATTCCTTTTTTTTTTCTTTAGCAGTACCTGGCACAAAGCAAATATTCGATAAATGTTTTGTGAATGAATGACTGGCAGGCTGCTTTACGGATGGAGGAAGTCGTGTTCATACCCTGAGCAGCTCCAAGCTCTTTCAAATCAATCAAGTAAGTAAGGCACAGAATAACATTGGCGGAGCAAGAAGGAGGCCCCTGACTTCAACCCCCAAAATGCCCTAGTACTTTCTGATTTCTGAAATCTCATCAAATTCATTCCACTCTTTTACCCAGAGTCCTTGGTCTTCCAATGTGACCCCTTGGAATACGTAATATATAAAATAATTTCTTTTTGTTTAAGAGTACATAAGCTTGAATAATGTGCTGAGACCCTTTAAAAGAGGGAGAAGCATTGATATGGATTCTCAAGATTGATGTCAACTGTTTTTAGGATAATATCTATACACAAAAATATTTTGAAAACCAATAATAATAACTGAATGTGAAAGACGATGATTTACTAAAACCAATTTCCTGGTATTGAGTTTAATAGTAGAAAAATATAACCACAAATACAGTTCAATATTTTATTTACTCATTCACGGATTCACTAACTCAACAAATATTTGTAATCGATCATCTACTATGCACCAGTCACTGTTCTGGATACTGGGGTCATAGCTTTAAACAAAGGAGGCAGAGCCTTCACTTACACAGAATTTACATTTTTGTGCAAAGAGACATGCAATACACAAGCGAAAATAGATAAAGAATAAGGTCATTTCAGATCTTGAAATTGCTACAAAGAAATTCACTCTGGGCAGTGAAAGAGACCAGGTCATGGGGCGGAAGTGTGGCTGGCTGTGGTGGAGAGGTGACATGACTTTAGAGAGGCTGGTCACGAAATGCTTCCTGGGTTGATAGAAAGGGTAAGATGGGTCCACCATGAGCAGGTCTGGAGATGTGCATTCCAAGCAGATGGAACAGCATGTATACCTATATTTTGATTTTAACAATGCAATGTCCATGTTCAGATAAGATTGCCACACAAAATATGAATAACTTCAAGTCTTTGTTTTCTGTCTCAAGATGATCAGACCTCAAATTTAACCATAACCCTGGCAGCAAGCAATTCTTAAATGCCAATTTCATAAAGCTGTCTGCTGAGAATTCTGCGATGCAGCTGTGTCCCCAAGAAGATCAGGTCAGCACTGCTTCTCAGAAGAAAACACCTTCACGGTGGCAGGACTCTTGCTTATCACTCATGACTTTCTCTCCTGTGTAGTCTCAAGATAAACCCTGTGAAATCCTGGCTCCCTGACTTCCCTTTCCCACGTTTCTAGCTGACCATCTTTTTTATTCTCATAATATCTCTCCAAACAGAGTCAAAGGCCATTGACTAGGTTTCTGCTCATCCCACTCCAATCATAGTCAAGTCCTGCCTTCTTGATATCACAACCAAGATAATATTCAGGTTTGAGAAGTTCCCAATCTCTTTGTCTTCCCTTTTGTATAAAAGCTTTTGATTTATTCAGACGTATTGCTCCAGTGTAGTCATAGTTGAGATCTCAGAATGCAACTTTATTTTCTTATTCTATTTGCTTTCATGTTGCCCATGTGCAGCACCAACTCGAGTAAAATGTTACTGTACTGTGTGGCATTGACTGCACTTTGGGTGGGATTAAACAGCACAAAATAGGGCCAATAACCATTCCCTCATTGTGCACATAGGAAGCTTGCATTCCTTTTACATTTATGCAGATAAAGCAGCAAAATCTATTGCTATGTCTGACTTTGAGAAATTCAAGAAAGAGCTATTCACATTTGAAGTTCTCATGCAAAGCAGATCAGTTAGCCATTACCTTTACTTAACTGGCTCAGAAGTCTAGAGGTTTTGCTTCAAGGCTTCTTTCAGAACCGTTTCTGCTGTCTAGATTTGATGTAAACAATACCTGTTCACTCTTGTTTCTATCTGCATTTCTCCGCGCATCACTGTGGGTCAAAGAGCTTCAGGTTAAAGTCAGGGGACAAGATCGATTTCAGTTTCTTTTTATCAGTGATCTTGTCCATACATTTATTGTTAAACTCATAGATTATATCTAAGGATGCAGATGAAAAACACAAATTGTGGACAGCACTAAGTAATGATGATGATTCCCATTTATCAAATGTTTATTATGTGTCAGACATGATGTTAAACCTTTCTCCATCCATTACCTCATTTAGATTTCACAATAACCCTAGAAGAGAGATATTCTTAGCCTCATTTCACAGAAGGGAAGGTAAGATCCAAATAAGTTAAGGGACATTTCAAATTCATACAGTTTATAAGTAGTGGAGCCAGGATTCAAACTCAAGATTGACAAATCTCAGAATCTATGTTTTTACCAATAAACGAGACTCAGATTATAAACCAGCATTGACAGCCTAAATAGTTTCTGGAAGAATGTAGCGTTAGATATAGGCAAATAAATATGGAGTGACACTAGCAGAAACAATAGAAAAGGCAAAGGATGTTCTTTCCTTCCTTTCCTGTTTCAAAAAAAACATGAAAAGGGAGGGAGTATGGTGAGGAGCAGTGAGAAACACAGAGGGTGAGCTGCGGTGGAAACTGATATGGAGGACTTTGAGACCATCCAGAGAAGACAAAATGACTCATTGTGCTTATTCTAAGAAAGCATGAGGGGACTTGTCTTGCACTTTTTCAAATGGTTCCAGCATGCCGTAGCTTATGTTACCATCAGAATGATTTAAAAGCAACCTATGCTTAGAAATCCTTTTGGTGGCAACTTCATAATCTGCTCAGTTTCCAGCAAGACTCTCTCCAGTTACCAAATAAACAATTTCAAGGCATAGCTCAGAGGGAATTTATTTTAACCTGCTTTTATTTCATGGGTGCTTTCCAAGTTTTACATGTTAACCACAAAGGGACAAATGTTTCCCATCAGGCCAAGAGAAGAAGAGATGGGGCATAAACATAATCCAGACTAAAAATACAAAAACCATTTCTGGAGATAAAATATTTATAATTCATGCATTTGAAAAAAACCCACATACTTTTGCCTAGGAAGTCATTTCTGATAACTATTAAATATCTACAAAAGGAGGTATCCGACTCCTCTTGGCCCATATAGCATATGTTGCCCACCTTTTTGCAGGAGCCATTGATAAGCAACAGCTATATGCAGGTGTAAACTCTCAGCAGCTTGCCCCAGGGTTACCTGGCCACCATTGCATGGAGTGGGTTCAGAGACCCACTCAGCCATTCTGACCCACGCACATGCCTAGAAGTAAGGAGTCCACATACCA
Source organism: Equus quagga (assembly GCF_021613505.1). Classification (NCBI taxonomy): domain Eukaryota; kingdom Metazoa; phylum Chordata; class Mammalia; order Perissodactyla; family Equidae; genus Equus; species Equus quagga. The sequence goes on along the minus strand of NC_060268.1, from coordinate 85,917,072 downwards.
TTGGGCAAGCCTTAATCAATGGAGGTCAAGGGCTAGTGCATAAATGCTCTCCTCTTGTGTCCAACTGGAGGGCAATTTTGAAATGCATTTATTCTATCTGTCTCATCAAAGCATTCCTACTGGGATCCAGCCCCTGCTGTCCTTTGTCATCATCAGCTTGACAGCACACTCTTGGACTGGCTTTTCCTCTTCCTAGTTCCCTCCTCTTCCTCTTTGAGTTCACTTCTCAAAACAAACTACCTGCACCCAAGTGCTTGCCTTGAACTTTGCCTTTTAGGAGAACCTAAGCTAAGGAAAGCTTATTACCGTATTTTATAATTGGACCAAACTGTCTGTTTCGTTTCTCTTGAAAGTGTTGGACAATGCATATTTTAAGCAATGTCTAAAAACTTATTTTTATTGGAGATGTATTCAAAATACTTGATACCCCTTACATAAGTTATTTTTCCTTGGGGTATTATAAAATCAGATTTGGCAATCACTAGTCTAGCAAGAAAGGTATGAAATTTTAGTCTGCCCATAGTTTTGGATTTCATATATCCTCTATTTTGTGGATTGTGAAATTCCTTAAGAGGATGTGAAACATATTTACCTTTGCTTAAGACTTAATTGACTTCTAGAAGATCCATAAAATGTGACATTTTAAAAATGAACCAAGTTCATCTAAATTTCTTTTTTTTTAATTGAGTTAATGATAGGTTACAATCTTGTGAAATTTCAGTTGTACATTAATGTTTGTCAGTCATGTTATAGGTGCACCATTTCACCCTTTGTGCCCATCCCCCACCCCACCTTTCCCCTGGTATCCACTAAACTGTTCTTAGTCCATAATTTTAAATTCCTCATATGAGTGGAGTCATACACAGATTGTCCTTCTCTCGCTGGCTTATTTCACTTAACATAATTCTCTCAAGGTCCATCCATGTTATTGCAAATGGAATGATTTTGTTCTGTTTTGCAGCTGAGTAGTATTCCATTGTATATATGTACCGCATCTTCTTTATCCATTCATCTGTTGCTGGACACTTAGGTTGCTTCCACGTCTTGGCTATTGTAAACAGTGCTGCAATAAACATTGGGGTGCATAGGACTTTTGGGATTGCTGACTTCAAGCTCTTTGGATAAATACCCAGTAGTGGGATGGCTGGATCGTATGGTAGTTCTATTTTTAATTTTTTGAGGAATCTCCATACTGTTTTCCACAGTGGCTGCACCAGTTTGCTTTCCCACCAGCAGTGTATGAGGGTTCCTTTTTCTCCGCAACCTCTCCAACATCATCTAAATTTCTTGATTTGACAGATGGCATCTCTTGAAATAGAGTAAATGGAAAACTCTTCAGAATACACACATTGTGTCACTTTTCTGCAAAGCATTCCCAGGATTAAAGGTGGTAGACCATTTGATCTCAAACTTCATTTTTTATAAGAATCTCATACAGAGTTGGTTGGAATTTCAGATTCCCAAGCCACATCCCCCAGAGTTAGCGGGCTAAAGATGAGTCCAGGAATATGCATCTTTAATCAACTTTTCAGGAAACTCTGAAGCAGATGATCCTTGGACCACGCTTTAGGAAAAGCTATTTATAGAACCTTCAGATTTCAAAGATGGAAGTTCATCTTGCAGCTAAACCACTCATTTTGCAGATTAGAAAGATGATCCCAACAGCACTCTTTCATTTCTTTGTTGTTGACTGCATCATCTAGAACATGACTAAGAAAACAAAAGCAACTACAAGGATTCAAACAGAGGAGATTTAGTGGTGGATATTTATTTCAGAGGCAGCAAAGGAGCTCAGAAGCCAACTAGGGAGCAATGAAGCAACTCGGGAATTAGCAACAGCAGGAGGTCACCATCCTGAGGCAGGAGGAGTGAAGGGAGGACGTGGTGTGCCAATATCTGTGGCACTGATGTCACTCTTAAGAAACTGGCACCACAGTGGTCCTGTACAGCAGGAAATGGAGCAATGGAGAGACATTACTGCTACTGGAGATATCATCTAAGACAGTAGAGGAGGGAGAAAAGCACCCTGGTGTCTCTCACCCTCCTCTGAGCAGTTCACCGGCTGAATCCATCTGGAAGCCAGGTGATGGGGGTTTGGGAGACACAGCCTACAGATTCACCTCCCTCCAAACGCTCATGGTTCAAGGCTGAGCAGGGGAAAGGCAAGGGATGTGTGAAGCAAGCAGGCCCAGGAGCATCAGAGGTACCTATACGTTAATCCATATCACCATGCATACTTGTGCTGGGATTCTGAGTGTCTACCTCTGTTTTTGCACATGACACTGGGTGCTCTTGGAAATAGATCCCACATAGCCTTGCCAGAAAATATCGCTCACTAGAATTAACCCAAACGGGCTGCATTTTCCTTGCTCTATTTGAACTACTACGTTACTGTCAAAGATGGTTTCTTTGTTTTATTAACAATGGGTACCATATAGACATTTTACGTGATAATAAACCAATTTCGTGCTGTAACAATAGATTGAGAGGAATCTTCCCAAAGGGAAGCTACCTGCAAAGTCTTTCTAATTCCAATATACAAATACTTAGAAAAACACTAATTCTGAATATTAAAGGGTGTGAGGGTAAATGAAATTTTGCTTAAAAAAATTAAATGGTTTTCTTTGTTACCATGAATATGCTAACCTGGATCATGAGTCACCAAAAGAGAGATCCAGTATGCAGTATTTTCAAACTTACATAACAATTCTTTCATTCATTCATTCAACAGATATTTATTGATCAACTATTCTGTGCCTGACACTCTTTGAGGGGCTGGAAATAAAACAATAAGCAAGTAGACAAGATCTTCCACATCATGGAAAACAGATTCTAGTGGAAGAAGACAGTAAAAAATAAAAAGCAACAACAAAGTAAATAAATAGTATTTACTTTTTTTTTCATGGTGCTTTCCCTCAAATTAACATTGAATAATATACTTTGAATAACACTATAATGCTTTCAATTCTGTTGTTAGGATCCTGCCAGATGGATCAGATTCCAACCTCTTCTCACTCCACCCCAAATTATGTTTCCTTTGTTATGCAGAAATATGGATAGTGGCTAAACGAGATGGTTCTAGGGTCAGGCCACCCCTTTTCAAATCCTGGTTCTGTCCTTTCCTTGGGAGTATAACCTCTTCAATTCATTCATACATCCATTTGTTCATTCAACATACGTTTATTATGCCAGACCCAGTAGACCCAGTGCCAGAACTTCAGGATCCATTTGTAAACAGATGGAGAACCTGTCCTCAATGAACTTAGAGTTCATGGTCGGTTTCTTCACTGGAAAATGAGGATACTAACAGCATCTGCCTCATCAGATTGTCATGAGGATTAAATGACTTAGTCCATGTGAAGCATCTAGAATATTGCCTGGTGCATCTTTACTAAATGTTAGCCTATATTAATCATGTTATCTCTATGTTTAAAATCCTTCAGTGAGTTACCGCTGCCTTTAGGATAAATTGGAAACTTTTTAACAAAATAGACAAAGCCTTTCAGTATCTGGCTCCTGATTTTGCATCCTGCTCCATCGACCACACGCTTCTTCCTCTCTAGCCAGATAGACTTATTCACAGATTCCAGTGTGTTGCACTTTCCCACCTTGTGCCTCGATACACCCTGTCCTCTGTCTTCAGTCTTCTTTGTGAGCGACTGCCTTCTTTCTTTCAAGAGTTAGCTCAAATTGTCCCCTTTGTGAAGACTATTGTGCTGGTTCCTCTGAGCATAGCCATAACCCCAGCTGGTCACACTGATCTCTTTTCCCACAGAGCAGTCATAATTGACCCTTTTGGCACTTCTCATTTGTGTCTCAATTAGCTCAGTTAGCTCTCACACTGTGCCACAATGCATCCTAGTGACTAATAAGGGTGCATTAAACATGGCAAGAGAGCCTTGTGAAACCAGTATCTTGAACCCCAAGGGCAGAAGCAAAGTCTGAAGGAAACAGAGCTGCAGCAGGAGGGGAATTTCCAATAAATGTTGGTAGAATTGAGCTCATATGTTTACTTCCCATCCTTCCCCAATTCCCACATAAATAGTAGTTAAGACGCTTTAAAATATACAATAAACATTTGTGCTAAAAATTTAAATGGGTACCATCAGTGGATAAGAAATTTTGAGCTGTTTCTTAGTGGTAGAAAGTAAAAGAGTTTGAAGGGGAAGACATCCAAAGTAGAGAAGTCCAGAGCTCAAATACACACAGGCAAAGGCTGCTGCAGAGAGAGGAGCCACTCTTCCCAACAGAGGTCTGAGGGACACCAAGCTGGGGCTAACAAATACACAGAGCAGAAGTGGGCTGGAGGGAGGTAATCGTCCAGGTTCAAGGGTAAAGGACTGTTTCAAGGTCAGCTGGCTTAGGCAGTTCCTCTCCATCTTGACATATATAGAGCAGCTGGCTGCAGCATTTGCTCACTAGATAGAATCCAATGAACTCTTCTCTAAACAACTAGAAATATCACCTAAGAGAGGACTCAGTATAAATATTGAGGTCTGACAGAGAAACAGAGAAGAGTTTGAGATAACTGAAGACCTTAAAAGGGATCCAGAAGAGGTTAAAACAAAATCTGGATACCCAGGAGAGAGAGACCTTAAACATTCCCATCTGAGAGTCGATCCTCAGTACTTGGGAAATTGGCTTGCTCCTGAGCCACCTGCCTATTCCCTGCCTGTGTACAAAACAGGGAAAATTGCCTCTCCAACAAGTGCAATTGAACTCTGCAAAGTTCACAGTTTTTTATGCTATTCGGAGGAGAGTCTCATTTAGAAGGCAGATTCAAATGATGTGGGAGGAAAACCCACTCTATGTAGCATACTAATCAAGCTAATTCTTAGTATACTCAGATTGCCAAAAGTCACCAAGCATTTGAGGAAAGCCAAGAGCTTGCAAGAAAAAGTTTTAAGTAAATAAAAAGAATAGGAAAAATATGGAAAAGAACTAAGCATCAATAACAAAAATCTAATCAGTAACCAAAGAAGGGTTTAAGAGGCTGTTTAATCCATAAAGCAAGAACAGAGTGCAATGAAAGGTTGAATACAAAAATAAGGAAAAGCTATTAAGATTACAAAAAGGGGCCGGCCCTGTGGCCGAGTGGTTAAGTTCACATTCTCTGCTTTGGCAGCCCAGGGCTCGCTGGTTCATATCCTGGGCACAGACCTATGAATCACTCATCAAGCCATGCTGTGGTGGCATCCCACACAGAAGAAATAGAATGACCTACAAGTAGGACATACAACTATGTATTGGGGCTTTGGGGAGAAAAGAAAAAGAGGAAGATTGGCAACAGATGTTAGCTCAGGGCCAATCTTCCTCACCAAAGGAAAAAAAAGCTTCCAAAAAAAAAAGAAAAAGACTACAAAAAATTATAAGAAAATAACAAAATAGCAAAATAATAGGATAGAAATTGCTGGAAACCAAATCATTGATCAAAATCATAAAGTCCAGGAAATCTCTCAAAAGAGATTAAAGGGAAAAATAAACATTGTGTTAACATGAGAAAAATTAAATGATACCGAAAATGGTTATAAGAAGTATAATATCTGTCTAATAAAATTTCAGGAAGACCAGAAGTGTGGAAGAAAGGAAATAATCACATAAACAATAGAAGGTAATTTTCGATAGAGGAAGAAAGGATGGAGTTCACAGATGAAAAGGATCCATTGAATGTTAAGCAGAACTCTTATGCAGACATGAGTAATGAGTGGAATAAGGAATAATGTGAGCATTCTTTAGATGGGGGTGATGGGTGCTTTTATGAAGAGGTGACATTCAAGTTGACACATAAAAGACATAAAGTGAGGGCTGGCCCAGTGACGGAGTGGTTAAATTTGTGCACTCCACTTTGGCGACCCGGAGTTCGCAGGTTCAGATCACCTGTGTGGACCTATGCAGGACTCATCAAGTGATGCTGTGGCAGCATCCCACATACAAAAGAGAGGAAGATTGGCACAGATGTTAGCTCGGGGACAATCTTCCTCAAGCAAAAAGAGGAAGATTGGCAATGGATGTTAGCTCAGGGCCAATCTTCCTAGCCAAAAAATAAAATAAAATAAAATAAAAGACATAAAGTGTCAAGGTGAGGACATTTCAAGCATTGGTAGGAGCTTCTGCAAAAGCTGAAGGTAAGAAAGCACTGGGCCAGCCAGGGGAATTGAAAGACCAGGGTGGATCAAGAAAATGCTGAAGATCAATCATTCATGGCCTTGTAGGCCATGGTAAAGAATTTGGACGTTATTCTACAAGGACAGAAATCCATTCAAGTATTTAAGGAGTAGAGTAATATGATTCAATTCACTTCTATGAAGATCAGTTCTGTTTTATGGAGGATGTGTTAGAAACGGGCAGAGTAGAAGCAGAGAGTCCAGTTGTGGAATTTCGAGTGGGAGCTGATGAGGCCAGACCGCCCTGGTGGCACAGGAGATTAATGGGAGTAAACAGATCTGCCATCTATTCTGGAGGTAGAATCAAGAAGACATGCCTGATAAGGGAGGAATAAGAGACAGAGAAAGGGAGAGAGCAAGAGTGACTATGGATTTCTGGTTTGGGTAACAGGGCAATTGGTAGAGTCATTTGCCAAGACGGGGAAGACGAGATGTTAAAATACTTTTTCTGATAAAGGAGAAACAAAGCACTCTGTTAAATCTGGTTAAGCTTGAGGTATTTGAGAGCCATTTCAAGGTGGAGATGAGCAAGGCAGATAAGTATCTAAAGTTCAGAGAGAATTCTGAATTGCAGATATACCTTAAATACTTTTATAAAACACTAAACACAGTACTTAATTCCATGGGAACAGAGGAGAACACATAGAGGAAAGCGTAACAATAGAAGAGACCGCGGACCAAGCTTCAGGAATCAATATTTGAGGCCACGCGGAGATGCAGACACCAACGAAGTGAACCAAGAAGGGAGAGAAGAGAGGAGAGTGCTGTCAGGAGGGCCAAGAGCGGGGAAGAAACAGAAACAGAGTTTCAAGAAGATGAGAGTAGGTGAGTTTGTTGTCAACCACTGGACGTAAAGTAGGATAAAAAGAGGAAAAGGTCCGTTGTTTGGGCATCAAAGAGAAAAGTGCTAACTGTAACATAAGTGAGTTAAGTGATGATTTAAATGATGTATTTCCATTCAGTGGTGGGACTAAAAGTCAGGTTGGAGTAGATGGAGGCGTTACTGGGGTGAGGACGTTGAGACTGAGCAAAGACAACTCTTTCCAGAAGGCTGTCTCTGGAGAGGAGCAGAGAAGCAGTTAAGTGGCTGGAGAGTGACAAGGGATCAAGGGAGGATACTTATTTTTTTCAAGATGGATGTGCGGACACTGAGGGGCACAATCAGTCGTGAAGAGGATGAAATTGTAGCTAAGAGGGTGTGGCCCAAGGTGCAACACCAATCTATCCTTTAATTGATCTAATAACAGTTTTTCTAGAATTTTTTTCTAGGATTTTATCTTTATCACAACCTTCAAGGTCAGCCAATGATAACAGACCCAGAACCAAATTAATGGGGAGGAGCCAGTAAATAACCACAAGGACAGAGTCCATACTCCTGGTTCTCTATTGATCAGGCTCAAGTCAAGAATATGCTTTAGAAATCATAGGCTATGTGCTCTTAAACTATACTCTTAAATGAGCCTTTGAAGAACATCAAGTGAGTACTAGCGATCTTTGAATTATATTCCTGACAGATGTGTGTGCTTCTACTGCAAATAGCCTTACAACCTAGCAAGAGATGTTTGGCTAACATTTCTCTGGGGATGCTGAGCCACTTAATAAGAAAATCCCATCAAGGATGAGCTGTGGGGCCACCAGGATCAGGATTCTACATAGAAAGATTTTGTTTAACAGGCATTAACAAGTTCATTCAATATTGGACTCATATTGAACTTGTCTGTTGAATTGTTGTCTTCATGGTGGAACCATAAACTTTTTAAAGGCAAGGATTGTGAGATATTTTTTTCTGTGACTCCAGCATCTAACTCAGGGGCTGGCCATTGATGGCTTTCATTAACTATTGATTGAATGATGGAATAAATAAATGGATTCAATGACTAAAATCATTAAAATTGGAAAAGTTATAAACACGCACTCATGGTTCATATAGGTTAATATTGTTCATATTACTGTGACAATCAGACACCCTAGAAATTCTGAGGCATTCCCAATTTCAAATCTTATCCATCATCAAATTATATGTCCCATTATATAGTGATAGATAGATAGATAGATAGATAAGATAGATATAGATAGATAGATAATGATGAAGAAGAGGAAGAGGAAGAAGCATAAGGAGAGAGAGAATAGATAGAAATTGGTAGAAAGAAAGGGAAAAAATAGTTCATCCATGACAGAAAACTCTTCCCATCCAGCATCTCCCTTAACGATTTACGAGAGTCTACCATTAAGAAGTCTTTTGTTTGTGTTAAATACTCTCTTTCAACAACAACAATAGTAATAACAGGACAATTTACTGAATATTGCCCAGGTATTGTGTGAACAACATGCCATATATCACACATTAGTGCACTTAACTTTCAAAATAAAATAATTATAATTATTGTAATCTCCATTTTACAGGTGAGAAAATGAGCTTCACAGAAACATCATAGTTGCCCCAAGATCACAGAGCTAGTAAGTGATTGATTGTGGATACTGAAAGCCAGATAGTAGAGGAGATCTTACTCACAAGAATATAGATATCTACCCCTAGAAATTTACATCCCAACATCGTACTGAACGTGGTACTGGCCCAAGGCAGCCCAGATTTGGTAAATTGGGGTGGAGATGGAGAGGAGGAGAAGCAGGCCAGCAGCTAAGAACCGAAAAGCGCAGAGGCTGGAACTCAGAGAGGAAAGTCATAGGCTCAACAGAAAACAGAAACTGTGATCCAGAAACGAGCTTAACCTATTTCAGAATGGGTCTGTGGCCAGCCCTTTGTCTTTGACTTGCAATACATGACTGCCGCCCTTACTGGAAAGATAATTTATGATGCTGGAGGGACATGAGCCCCTGTGCAGAGCTTGCAAGATGAACAATGACTTGTACTTTGCTGAGTAGTTCTGAGCGTGTTTCGAAAGCTACAGCTAGATCCAAGAAGCTTTGGGGTTTCTTTGCTCTGAACGCTGACTTCATTTCAGGTGAACTTCTGTTTTACTAATTTACTATAGGAAATGAGGATGTTGGAGAAATGGTAGAATATTCAGCTGGAGAAAAAAAAAAAAGAAGCCCTGGAAATCTGCACAGATAAGCTAGTCTGGAAGTTTTCAAAAGGTCTATTTCACTTGTTAGGAAATTTATTTATTTATTAATATATTTCCTTGACCTCCCTGACAAGCATTTCTTCCCCACCTCTCTCCAGCTTAGAGAATTAGCAAATGATTTATTTCCCCTCTTAGAGTTCCTCCCCAGTGAGTCCCAATGATTGGCAGCAGGGTTGCTCTGAAAACCTGGTAGAAATATTTGAAAAGGCATCAGGGACCGAATCTACTTAGCACCGTGCATGCCACTTCATCTATTTTTGCCACGCCTCCGCTAGACTGGCAGGGAGGAAATGATGCTAAACTTGCGACTGTGCAGCTCCTCTGAGAGCATGCTTCAACTTCCTCCAACTGGCAATTTACTAGTTTAATTGTCCCTTCGCTTCTAACTAGAAAATCTGCTGGAGATGGGGGAAGGGTTGATGTAATCGATCCAGTCCAGATTGCGAGACTTTTTGAAAAGCAGGGCTGCTTGTTTAGGTACCAGTGACTTCTCCTGCAAGCTGTGGAAGCAATTGATGAGCACATCACTGCCTGTTGCATCATCTGTCTGAGGAGCCTGCTTCTTATTTTGAGAGACAAAGGTGTCGTGTGCATTTCCATGACGCATAATGGAGATGGGATAAAATTGGGGGCTCCCTCGAGGTCTGGTGGGAAGTTGATCTGGAAATTGTGATCAAATTTTCTCCCCCATCATTTTTAAATGGGTTAATAGGGAAGGCCATGTGTGGAATATCCTTGGCTTCTTTTCTTTACTTGACACTCAATAGCACACAGTTTAGATCTTCTCACGTATATTAATATCCATTACGTCTATGGGATGACAGCATGGGTGTTTTGTTATTGTTGTCCTTTTGGAAATATTGATAAAAAATACTTCAGATAGAGCTTTTTTTTTAAATTAATTAATTATTTATTTTTTTATTTTTTGAGGGAGATTAGCCCTGGGCTAACATCTGCTGCCCATCCTCCTCTTTTTGCTGAAGAAGACTGGCCCTGAGCTAACATACGTGCCCATCTTCCTCTACTTTATATGTGGGACGCCTGCCACAGCATGGCTTGCCAAGCGGTGCCATGTCCACACCCGGGATCCAAACCGGCGAACCCTGGGCCACTGAAGTGGAACATACAAATTTAACTGCTGCGCCACCGGGCTGGCCCCCAGATAGAGCTTTTAAAAATTAATTTTCTTTTTTCTTTGGTTAATATTTTTCAGCCCAGTGACATACTGTAACGACAGATAATTTATCTTTGAAATCCTATGTTCCCCTTTCAAAGCAATGCTATTCTCTGGTCCTCTGTCACCTTTCCTCTCATGCAGTCACTCAACAAATACTTGTAATCCACTTAGAAGTGCCAAATACTACGTTAGGATCAGGATAAAGAGATGACAGTTCCTGTTCCTGACCTTGGGGGCCTTCTAACCCTCTTAAGAAAATGTTTGAGGGCCCAGCCCTGTGGCCAAGTGGTTAAAGTTCCGTGCACTCAGTTTTGGCAGCTGGGGTTAGCATGTTCGGATCCTGGGCACAGATCTACTCCACTCATCAATCACGCTGTGGAGGTGTCCCACATACAAAAAACAGAGGAAGATTGGCACAGATGTTAGCTCAGGCCTAATGTTCCTCAAGCCAAAAAAAGAAAAAAGAGGGGATTGGCAATGGATGTTATCTCAGGGTGAATCTTCCTCAGCAAAAAAAAGGAAAGAAAGAAAAAGAAAGAGAGAAAGGACAAAAGAAAGAAAGAAAGAAAAAAATAATGTTTGAAAAGCCAAAGCATACAAATACTAAATAAACCAGGGCATATTTTACCACTAGGATTATTTGTGTATTAGCAAAAGATAGATATAATGGATTATTTCACATGGGAAAAAAATACCATGTCCATACAATTGTGCATAAAATCTCAGGACTTACATGAACCCCCTAAGTTATCCAATTATTATTAGCCAAGTCCAATTTTTGAGAGACATCAGATTAAGAACACTGGCCTTTGAAAATAAAAAAAGACTCACTGTTAGTGGGATTTTACATCTTGAGTAGCCTGTGAGGAAGGTATTTTGTTGTGAGAACTTCCATGGGTCCTACAAGTATAAATGCTAGACATTTCCACCTTCTCCTGTGCTAAGGGTGCTCTGGTGTGATCTTTTTTTTTTTTTTTTGAGGAAGATTAGCCCTGAGCTAACATCTGCTGCCAATCCTCCTCTTTTTGCTGAGGAAGACTTGCCTGAGCCCACATTTGTACCCATCTTCCTCTATTTTTATGTGAGATGCCTACCACAGCATGGCATCCCAAGCAATGCCGTGTCTGCAACCGGGATCTGAACTGGCAAACCCCAGGCCACCAAAGTGGAACGCGTTCACTTAACTGCTGCACCACTGGGCTGGCCCAGGGTGTGATCATTTTGAGCCCAAAGTAGGAATCCTTCCTCCCTCCCATTTACAAAATCTGTGAGGTGTGTCAGGGCTCCTTTGGTCTTAGGAGTGACATGGAGTAAGGTGCCACAATGCATGTAAAGGGCATTTCACACACACACACACACACACACACACACACACACAGAGTAACTGAACTGCTATAATTGAGGGCTCTGGATGTTCCCTCCCTCTCTTGTCTCTTGTTCTCCAAACCGCATAAATACTGCTTAAAATATGAGAAAAAAATAGCAAGAAAGAGAATATCCGGATGCCACAGGAGGACCAAGCTCAAACCCAAGCAGGGAGTGAGAATGGAAGCCCAGTGAGTCAAGGAGACAATGAGTCTACACATGTGCCTTAGGGGTGGGGCTTATATCACCCTTGTTCTCTTTCTGGGGGTTAAAGCCCCAGATCTTGTGTTGGAGGGAAGTAGAGGGGGCAGTGAGCCAAAAATGAGCTCTCTGGATAAAACTTAGAATCTGGAAAAAGTTGTCCCGTGCACACAATCTCCATTCTCCAAACAGCTGTGTGTCCTGCAATAATGTTACCTGCCCAACCTCGGGTAGATGTTGAGACCCCTGCAGGCTATTGCAATTCCAACAGCATAGAGAAAGCTCTTAGCCAAGTAACTAAGGTAAAAACTGCTTTAAAAAGAAAAAGGCATTAAAAGGAGGCCAGCTTGAAACTAACCCCCTCAAAAATCTGCTTACAAAAAAGCAGTTCAGTGGCCGGCCCAGTTGCACAGTGGTTAAGTGGGCACGTTCCTCTTCGGTGGCCTCGGGTTCACTGGTTTGGATCCCAGGTGCAGACGTGGCACCGCATGGCAAGTCATCCTGTAGTAGGCGTCCCACATATAAAGGAGAGGAAGATGGGCAAGGACGTTAGCTCAGGGCCAGTCTTCCTCAGCAAAAAGAGGAGGATTGGCAGCAGATGTTAGCCCAGGGTTAATTTTCCTCAAAAATATTAAAAAAAAAAAAACAAAACAGTTCGCATCCTGGATTACCTCAGAAGTCAACAGAGGAAGCAGTCAGCAAAGCACAGGAGGAGACTGTACTGTGAGAGAAAGCCGACTGGTCAACGGGGCTGCTCACTTCCTATGGCGGTATGAACGCCACCCAGAAATAAGCACGTTAAAGATGTGCAGAGCTACAGAAATGAATCGTGTACACCAGACCTGAGGACACGTGAAGAGGAACAGGAGAATAAAACAAAAAGTAGATTTAAAACTGCACCAAATAGACCTCTGCTTAATATGCTGAATATAGCCACGAGACTATCTCTATTCTATGCAGAATGCCAGCTCAGCTGATTTTTGAACAATATATTAACCCTCAAGGATGAAGAGAACAGTGAGAAGATGACTCCAAACAAGGAGTCAAAGTGCTGAAAAACGACAGACAAAAAGAAGCAAAGGGTCATGCCACAGAACGCTGAAAGCTCAGGAATTAGAAACACCACGTACCTCTGGAAGCAGAGTGAGGAATGCACCTTAAGACAGAGGGACTGCATGAGCCTCTCTAGAAGAAGGACTAAATCCAGGTCGCTTCCTTCCTCCTCTCATTCCCACAACCATAGCAAAAGACAAACCTTACGCTCTGGGAACGATGAACATGTCTAGGCTCTAGGCCCCCAGATGCCAGGTGCAGGTGAGGGCAGGGGCGTAGTGCTGTTGAAAACACCAAAAGGCAGGTCAGGTGAACAGCTATATAGTGAACGAGAAGTTCCCCTTGTTCCCTGAGTGCCGGTGTAGACTCAAAACACCAAGGGAAGATGCTAAAGGATCTTAATTTGGATGAAGAGAATCATCCCAGAGAAAAGCCCTACAGATATTAACATTCAGGCATCTCAGAAAGAAACTTCTAGATCCCTGTTCAATTTCCCTCCAGTAAAGTTGAGGAGTTGACAAATCCTACCACGTACACAGCTTACACTCAACATTTCAGGGTCTCCTTATTTAGGAATGAAGAGTAGGTCACTTGTTATTTGTGGAAATCCCTGCTATAAATTAAAAGGCCAAAGGAAAGAAAAAAAGAAAGAACTCAGAGGAAACAATGTAATGCATAGTGCAGAAAAAAATTAACACACATGCACCCACACAGAGAGATATGTGTGGATTTTATATATTATATATGTGTATATATACATATGTGTGTGTATCATATAATATATATTATATTGCATATAATATATGTGTGTGTATATATACATATGTGTATGTATATTACATATTATATATATAGTGATCAATATATATAGGACAGGGAGATAAGAGAAGATATTGCTTCCATGAATCAAGAAAATAATTATTTAAAGAAATTTTCAGCAAACAAGAAAAAGTAGAGGGCCAGTCCCATGGCCAAGTGGCTAAGTTCACACACTCCACTTCTGCAGCCCAGGGTTTCACTGGTTTGGATCCTGGGCACGGACATTGTACCACTCATCAGGCCATGCTGAGGCAACGTCCCACATAGCACAACTAGAAGGACATGCAACTAGAATATACAACTATGTACTGGGGGGATTTGGGGAGAAGAAGGAACAAAAAAAGAAGATTGGCAAAAGATGTTATCTCAAGTGGCAATCTTTAAAAAAGAAGAAAAAAAGAAAAAATACATGGAAATTAAAAAGATAAGATTTAGTAGAATGTTTGAAGATAAAGTGGAGAAAACTCCTAAGAAGTCTACGAAAAAGGCAAACATTTAACTATAGCTGAAGAGTGGGAGAAAAATTAAAGGCTTACTTTAGAAGACCCAATATCTGACCTATAGTATTTTCAGAAAAAGAGAACATATGAAATGGAAAGGAAGAAATTATGAAGGAAATAACAAAAGAAAATTTCCCAGAACTTAAATGCTGGATTTCCAATTTAAAAGAGCCCACAACATACCCAGAACAATGAGAGAGTGCCCATGCACGCGTGTGCACACACACACACACACACGTGCTAAGGGACTTCATCTTAACATTTTAGAACTTTAGGGAAAAACAAAATAATTCTAAACGTTTCCAGAGAGAAAAATCAGATCTCATACAACAAGTGGAGAGTCAGAATAACACACAATTTCTCAAAAGCAATTCTCAAAGCTGGAAAATGTGTAATCCACTACCAAAACAAAGCAATTCTGAATGCGACACTGCAAAACAACCTGTCAAATTATAAAAGCAAAAAATGACTTGCGTAACAAAATTGCCATATACAAAATCATAGTGAGAGATTTAATACTCCTCTGGAAGAAATGTTAAATAAGGCAGGCAAAAACACAGCAAGAATGCAAAATATTAAGGTCAACACAATAAGTTTCATCTAACAGATGTAAATATTTGTGAATTTGGGGGTGGAGCTATCACATGATGGTTGAGAACAGAAGACTGGGAGTAAGACATCTTACTGGATTCAATTCTTGCTCCCTGATTTACTAGCTGTCTTACCACAGGCACACATTGGTTTCCTCAGCTTCAAAACGGGTATAATAATAGTGCCTATTCTGTAAATTTGTTGTAAGGATAAAATTAAATAACGCATACCAGGATGCTTAGAGAAATGTCCAGCACAGAGTGCCAATAGGTGTGTGTGTATCCATATAGTCCTATATAATATAATCCATATAATTCTAATTTTTTTCAGAAAATGTGGAACATTTACTAAATTAACCATAAAAGAAATCTCAATGTGTATTTATATATCATAAAACTTTAGAAGCATATTCATTTGAGTCAGGTTCAAAGTCAGAATCACTCTACTGCTCAAAACTGCAGTAGAGGCCCAAGCCAATTAAGTGAAAAAAAGAAAAGCAGTTATAAGGACCAGAAAGAAAGAGACAAAAGTGGCGTTGTTCCCAGATAAATGATTGTCCACGGGGAAGGTACAAGAGTATCTATAGTCAAACTAATAGAATTAGTTGGGAAGTTCAGCTTGCATGCTGAATAAAACGACAACTGCAGGGGCCGGCCTGGTGGTGCAGTGGTTAAGTGCATATGTTCTGCTTCTCGGCAGCCTTGGGTTCGCCAGTTTGATCCCGGGTGTGGACATGGCACCGCTTGGCAAAAGCCATGCTGTGGTAGGTGTCCCACGTATGGAGTGGAGGAGGATGGGTATTGATGTTGGCTCGGGGCCGGTCTTTCTCAGCAAAAAGAGGAGGATTGGCAGTAGTTGGCTCAGGGCTAATCTTCCTCAACAAAAAGACAACTCCAGGAAAATAAGTCCCATTCCTATACTTCAAAAAATATCAGTTGGGGCTGGCCCCCTGGCCGAGTGGTTAAGTTTGTGCACTCTGCTTCGGCAGCCCGGGGTTTCACCAGTTGAGATCCTGGGCACTGACATGGCACCGCTAGTCAGGCCATGCTGAGGTGGCATCCCACATATAAAGTAGAGGAAGATGAGCATGGATGTTAGCTCAGGGCCAATATCCTCAGCAAAAAGAGGAGGACTGGCAGCATTTAGCTCAGGGCTAATCTTTCTCAAAAAAGAAAAAAAAAAAGAAAAGAAAAAGGAGAAAAAACACTATTGAAAAATGGTCAAAGTTTTGAACAGGAAATTCATATGTGGAACTCTGTTCAGTTAATTCACAGGAAAACATGCACAGATTCTTGTAATTAAAAAATCACGAGAAACCACTTTTCATCCATCAGTTTGGCAAAAAATAAAAATATTGGCAATTGCTGGCAAGTAGGCGAGGAAAATGAGGAAACAGGAAATTTCACTCCTAGGTGGTGGGAGTGCAAATTTTTTCAAGCACTCTGCAAAATAACTTGGCAAAACACATTAAGATAAAAAAAATACACATCTACTTCCAGTTTCAGCTCTGACATGTAAAAAGTGTGGAAGTCATCATTCTCTTCTTATAACAAGAAAAACCTGAGCAAACTAAAATGCAATGGCTTTTCTTGGACCCGTAAGATAACTGAGGCCACAGGGCAACCAACCATCCCAAAATCTGGAGCAAGGGTGCCTTCAGAGAGATCCAAGAGGTAAGATCGGCTTACCTGGAACAGAAGCTGCTAGATGCCATAAGCCAGTAGGAATGCTTAACCATACGTTTGACAAATTGCTAAAGGCCAAGTGTGGACTAGGGATGACAGTCATATGGGTACCCTCACACTTTCGGGTGCTTTTCCTCCAGAAATCCCACCAGACTCACAAGGAAGATCTGAGAACACACCCTCCCCACCATCCCACTCCCACTTTCACAGAGAAGCCATGATAAAACCCACCCAGAACTTTCTCCCTAGCAAAGGTTTAATCTTCAGGGAGAAGGACTTTGACAAAGGGCAAATACTGCCATCTCATCCTAGCTAGAGGAAGGGAAGCATACCCTATTCCAGCCCTCCAGCCTTCCTATCTCATTTAAGAGAATGGGGGGGTGGGGGGGATGGGCAGCCACAGATAACAAGAGAAAGGGCTCCAGGCAAATAGACTGGGATTGCTGCAGTCAGGGAAAGGAGTGGGCAGTTGAAGAGAATAAAGTTGCACCCCTGGAGAGGTTCTGAAACACTTATGAAGGCCTCCTTTCCAAGACACAGGCCCGCTGTGCACTTCAAACGCTGAGACTTAATCAGAACATTAGAGAACAGCATCCTCCCCCACATCCTACCATGACACCAACAAGCCTCCAGAATAATGTGGATAACCTCTGAAATATACACATCGTTTATCTGAAGAGCAACTCACAGGGAAGCATCAACACTGAGAGGGGAGACAAAAGCAAGATTACTAGAGGAATTTGAAGCTTCCAGTGCCTAAAGATATAACAGACATTAAACACAGTCCAGCTCCTAGCTAGGTTAATATAAATCCTCACATGAAAGATTCTCCATCTATTAACCCATGTGATATGCCCAGCTTTCAACAAAAAAATTACAATACATGGCAAAAGGCAAGAAAAACCAGTCTCAAGAGAGAAATCAGTCATCAGAACCAGATTCAGATATGACACAGCTGTGGGTATGACCAGATTAGGAATTTAAAATAATAGCAATTAATATTTTAAAGGAGCTAATGGCAAAAGTAGGCAACATGTTAGACCAGATAGGTAACATCAGAAGAGAAGAAACAGTTCTAAGAAAGAATGAGAATGAATTCTAGAAATAAAATTTTTAAAAACAGCAACAGAAACAAAGAATGCCTTTGATGGATAAGATGTTGACAATTGCAGTGTTGTTTTTATGGTTTTATGGTCTTATCAGTAGAGGAATAGGTAATGTCACTTGTGGGTTTCACCTATATTACATAATTGTTTCACATATGTTGCATGTGTGTTATATATTTTTGAAACAAATACATATATGAAGTGAACATGTTAAATTATTTTATTTATTTGGTTTTTGTTTTCTTTAGTCTTTTGTATTTTTCATGCTTTTTAAATTAAAAAAAAATTAAAGAAGTTAGATTGTTGGTTAGCGAGAGTCTCTGGTCTCACCCAGGCCCTGGGCACAACCAGCAGCGCTCCATGGAGTAGAACACCTCTCAGAGCTTTGTCACCTCAGGTGAGGGTGGTATCTGGAGCTGGTGTCCCCTTCCGTGTGCATCCTCATCTCCCCCCTTCGTAGACTCCACTCAAGATCTCTCCAAAAAGATTCTCCTCTCTTCTTCCCAAAATCAAAAAGATTCTCTTCTTTTCTCCCAAAATACCCCCAGATGTTTCTTCTGGAAGAAAAAATTTCCCTTTGACCACAACCTAAATCAACATCAGAAAAAAACCCTGTACGCCCCTAATTTGAAGATTGGAAAAACTAGGCCATAGAAATGCAATGCCTGTTTTCTACTGCCTTGGGGTAACAGAGCTGTTTTTGTTTTACCCTGGGAGGCTTGCCTTATCTTAAGACTAAGCTACATAACTTCTAAAAAAGAAAGAAGAAAGAAAAATTATTTTCTGTCAGAAACAGGTTGAGCATTCATATGAGGCTGTGCAAAATTCATAGGGGCCTAGGAACAATATACACTTTGGAGCTGCTAACAGGGGGAATGAGTGATTTTCTTTTCTCATGAAACCTGCGGAAAATCTGACTATCTTTTAGATAATCAGGAGGCTATGCCAGGAACACCAAGGAGATAACCCTAAGATGTGACTTTGCAATAACTCATGAAAACCCTTATTAACTCAAGGAGGTAAAGGAGAAAGAGGATGGGACTTAGGAGACCCAAGGGGTTGTCCTCAGTCCCTGATAGCACCACAGGCCTCACAGTCCATTGCAGTTAGCTTTCTGTCTATTTTCTCCACAAGGCTCTATGCTCCTGGAGAGCAAAGGCCTTAATGAACCCCTGCATTCCCAGAACTTAGCATTAGTGCTGCTGCATCATAGGTTCTCAGTATCTCCTTTATGAGTGACTGAATTAATGAATTAACCAGTGGAGGATGTTAGAGAAGCAAAGATTAAACAGGAATGAACAAGACTCATTCAGGATTTATCAGCATGTCTAAAAGTTATTTTTCATTACAGAACTCTTTTGATATCTATTGATAGATCAAATGGAATGGAAATGTCAATTGAAATCGAAATAGGCCTTCTATACTATTGGGAAGAAGTAGACCAGTTAATTTATTTGGATCAATCCTTTTCTCTCTCTTTTACTTAAAGATTATTGCTTTTAAATCTAGGGAACTAAAAAAAAATGAGTTTCAATTTATAATATTTAAAGTAACTCTTACACATACCGAAACATTTATGAATGAAATGATACATCTTAGATTTGCTTCAACATAATATGTGTATGAAGGGAAGAGTGAGTAGGGATAAAGGTGAAGCTAGATTGGTCATGAGTTGATAACTAGTCAAGATGGGTGATGGTTTCATGCAAATTTATTTACTACTGTGTCTTAAAGTAATTCTTTACATGTAACTATTCCTTTACATAAGCACGAGAAGTCATTTGTTGCAGAAGATGAGAGTCCATATGTTTTATGATTAGCAAATATCGTGATTCATAAACTTATTAAAACCCTGCCTTATTCCTTTTCTTTAGAAAAGCTCAGCAACAGCATGAGCATCTGCTTTCCCTTTTTTCCTATAAAAGGCACATGATATAAATAGTCCTCTTAAGAACTTGCGCAAAATTGCATCGCTCATGAGTTGAGGAATAAAAAGGATACAATTTGAAGACAGGGGATTGTGAAGAATTATGTGAAAAGGCACAGCCAAACTTTTGCTTCGTGCTCTGAGCCTCAATGTCTTGGTGACTTCGGGTTAAGGAATTTGGCTTCTCATATCAACTAGACTGAAGATAGCACCATCCTCTCTAGACTGTGTCTTGGAGAAATGAGCCTCCCAGAACCTTAGACCACCCGCCGCAGGACTGGAGAATCGCAAGAGCCATTCGAAGCTGACTTTATTATAGGCTACAGCTTCAGTGGGACCTCAGTTCCCAGGAAAATGCTATTAAAGCTTGGTTATTAGTTTTGTCTTGTTTTGTTTTGACTTATCATTTTAGTGGTTCATTTGTCCAAGAGTTGCGGTCATTTCTCAAGAGGTTGCAGTGAAGTTTCTTGTGATTCTCTCAATATGATATGTCTGCTTCCATTCTGAGTTTACTTATATAAAGTGGCTGTCAATGTTATTATAATTTGCTAAGAGGGTTTTGCACTGTCCTCAAGGAGCTTCGAAGAGCACAAGGCCAAGAAATGGAGATAACTACAGTCATCTCTTGCCTTTGGTTTCCTGATGCTCTTGAGGGTGTTAAGATAAAGCCCCACATCCTGGACATTGCCTTCTGTCTGAGTCAAAATCAGCAGTCCAAACACACATTCTGCATTCATGTTCATTCGTGTAGCTCCCGGTGGAGAGCGGGACAATCTCTTTCAGCGAATATTGTTGATAATTCCAGGTGATATTTATAGTTATTGTTTTGTTTGATGGAAACGTAAACATCTGTCTTGATTTCCATTCAACAATGATCGAGCACTTACTCATGTCAAAATCTGTGCCAGGCATAGAGAATAAAACAATAAGATAGATTTTGCCCTTGAGGAGCTCAGAATTTAAAGCGGGAAATAAACAAGTAAAAATACACTTAGCCCTTAATGGGCTCGGTGATATATGAAGGTCTGCACAAGGCACTATGGAAGCAACGACGAACGTGTCTCAGATGGAGAGACCGAGAATCATTCCCACTGACTCTTGAAGGATAAGCAAGTGCTTATCAGATAGAGAAGGGGGGCGGGGGAGGGCACTGGGATCAAGGACAGCATGTGCAAATGCAAAGAAGTGAAATAGTGCATGGCACACCCGGGGAGCTCCATATCGGTTGGACAGAACGTGGAATGAATACAGACAAGTGTTGAGAAATGAGATGAGACACGTGGGCATGGGTCATATAGAAGGAGATGTTAGAAAGAGTCCTGCTACACAGGACTCTATGTAGGACTCAAAGTACACATTCCTCAAATCTTTGTGTATTTGCAATCTAAAATTTGCTAAAGCTAATCAGCAAATTTAAACTTCCTAGATCCACCTAGGCAACCTACCCATGTCTAAGCGTATCTGAAAGTCTGGCGGATGGATCTGCCAGGAACACATTCGTGCAAGGACTGGGATAGAGAAACAGCAAGGGAACGTATTCAAAGGGAGGAAGGAAGCAGGCATGGCGGGATCGGCTCTGAAGCTGTGTGATTCTGAATACAACATGGTTTCTGACAGTCTCATTTGTCTTCAGTCTGGCTTCAAGGATCTTTGTTGGGACCTGGAGTGGAAGGAGATGGTGGTAAAGGGATGGGGACAACGCAAAAGGTCAAACTTGATCTTTCTGTTGCATCAATCCCTTTAAAATATTGACACATAAACTGTCCTGCTTAGAATGGTCTCTGAACACAAAGAGAGGCATTCTCTTGTTGCTCTTCCACTTGGTCTCGGTGCATGGGATACATTGGCCCGAGGCCCGCAGTGTGTTGATGGGGCTGCCCCTGAGGACAGCAGTGACAGCATCAGGAAGGGTGCCAGAGTCGACCAGAGGAGGGGCAATGCAGGCAAGAGAATTCCATGCCTTTGAAGTGTGGCTGCAAATTTGTTCCTAAGCCCAGGTGAACCACATCCTGGGGTTACTGACCACGCTTCTATTCTTGGGGTTGTATGATATTCACTGTTGTATTCCTTGAGCTGATCCTAGTGCCAGGCACGTAGTAGGTGGTCAATAAACATTTATTAAATCGAGTTCAATTTACTTTCAAATCCACTGCAAAGAACTATGGATCAAAGACAAATCAGCAAAGCCTCAGAATTCTATACTTCAGATAGAATAGCGGTTTGCAAGCTGTTGTCTTCCAAGTTGAAAGGGGTCGTAGCCCAACAAACTGCCACATAACTTCTCCCTTCAAGGACATTCTTTGCTATAGTGGATCCATCTCCCTGGAACCTATTTGAATTCAGAACCGAGTGGTATTCTTTTTTAATTTTTCATCCTAGATATGTCACTGACACTGCTCGACTCTGCCACAAGAAGTGGAAATCTCCTCCAGGCCCCTGGAGAACAGTCACCACACCCCCTTCCTCTCTCTGGACCTCTGATACACTCTAAGAATTTCTTCAGTGACTTTCCAATAAGATATCTAGCTCACTCCAAAACCCGACATAGAGCAATGAACACTTTTGCAAACAAACAGGACGTGGTTAGCTTTGACCTAATGAAGGTACAGCTCCCCTTGGTCCAAACCTGTCACAAAGTAGTGAGGGAGAAGCAGAGAGACTCAGGAATGGTCTTAGAGTAAGCTCTCCAGATGCGCTGTAATTTTTTTTCCTTTCTCAAGCTGTCATCAACATTTCAATGTTTAATGTTTGATTTCCTGCTTTCTTCTTGCCTGCCATGAAATTGAACTAAAGTCCCCTCTTTGCAGAAAGTATCATACATACATTTTTTTTTTTTATTGTGCTCTGATGTGTGAGCATCTTAAGTAAGGTTTCCTTCACAGGTTGCAAGTTAATGTCACAGAGGGGAAGCTGACACGTGAGCGCTGTCACATATCAATCACTTCCTCGTATTTCATGCTGTGAGGGTTGCATTGATTATTTTTACTTCCTTGCCCCATCTCCTTCCTAAACTTCCTGGTAAAGAGAGAGAGTACTGCTCAAAATATGGAGAGTTGAAAGAGAGAGGCACTTTGTAAAGAGAATTACGAAATCCCACCACTGTCACCAAAGATTTCATGCTCCATTCTGAGACCCTCGGTTGTCCCCTTCCACAAATGCTGCCCCATTCTCCAACATTTTTTATCCTCTTCTCTGATCGCAAACCTGTTCAAGGATTTCATTCTCAAAGTTTCCATCTATCAGCAGCACTTCAGGGAAAATAATGAGGCTGTTATTTGCATATGTTGAGAGTTGAATTATGCCAGAATGGGACTGACAGGACAGGACTAATTGAGGGGAAATGCTGTGGAAGAGAAGTCTCCAATTTGGCTTTCAGATTTCCGAGCTCTGAAGTTCCAGGAGGTCATTGCCTGGATGGGGAAGCCTAAAAAGGTTTCAGTGGCAAGGCTGGCTTCTACTTCCTGTTTCTGGAAGAGCTGCTGCGTCTTTTGCCTCTTGTTATCAGTGGATGGGGTTTGTGAGCCTTGGTGACAATGTCTAGGGTCACAGAAACCCAGGACTTTACTCCAAGAAACCTGTCCCCTGGCACAAACTGTGGACCTCAGACAGCTGATCGATTCTAGGAGAGCAGATCTTTGCAGACAATAAACTATATAAGATATTGGTTATAACTTAAGGTGACAATAGCAGCTAGCATATATTAAGGCCCTTCTGCAGGACAGGTGTGATGCTGGAACCACACATCCACTGGTGTTAACCCTTCCTACAGCCTGAGAGTGATTATCTTTTGCGGTTTAGAAATGTTAAAACAGACGATCAGACAGGTTTGGTCACTTGGCCAAAGCCACAGATTTCAGGGAGGATTCAACCTCAGGCCCCTCCAGCTCCTTTCCACTTTGGAGCCTCTGTGCCTTTTCCTCCCATCTGGATGGAGAGAGAGACAAAGAAGACGTCTTATCGTCAGTGAGTTACAGTATTTTCCTATAAAACAACCCATAGAAGGCAAGGTGTTGATTAGGCCTAATGCTTTCCTAGACCCATAAATGTAAAGTGTTGATGGGATCTTGGGGTGAAAAACCTTGGCCGTTGTACTTGTGACCCAGGGCATTGCGAAATACTGGAAAGAGTAATCAGAAATGTTTGGTTGTCTATTGCTGGAGGACAAACCACCCCAAATTTAGAGATCTAACCGTTTATTTGTTGACAGTTCAGGGATTTGGCCAGGGCTTCCAGTCTCTGTTCCTCATGGCATCACATGGGACAGTTTGACTCTATCCAGAAGATCTGCTTCTAGGATGGCTCGTGTCCATGGTTGCAAGTTGGTGCTGGCTGTCCCCTGGGAGCTCAGCTTGGGCCTGGGATTTTCTCCATGTGGCCTCTCCACATGGCTAGTTGGGCTCTGTCTGCATGACAGTTGGTTTCTGAGAAGGAGTGTCCCAAGACTGGCAATCGAAAAGGACAGGACCGAATGCTCAAACACTTATCAAGTCTCAGCTTCTTTATATTGGTCTTATACCAAAGTTAGTTTCATGAGGAAGCTGAGTCAATGTGGAAGGAAACTATACAAGAGAGTGAATAGCAGAAGATGTGGTTCACTGGGGGACACCCAACTAGCAATTTTTCACCAGGAGCACACTGACTTTGATCTGAATAGGGGCTCTGATTAGTCCTTCTTTTGTACACTTGAGAACGTTTCCCAGCTTCTCTGTTCCTTTCTTTACCCATCTGTCAGATCAGACTAACAAAATCTACCTCATACCTTCGATTAATTATAATTTCCACCCTCCTGTGGGATTAAAGTGTTCCTATCCTTCAGAATCAGTAATTCTGAATTAATACTAATACAAGAAATCAGGGCTTAATGACTGTGTCACATGCAGACTCAGGAGTTGGGTATGGGGAGCCAACCTCAAGCTTCTTACAGAACACTGAGGTAACTGACACTGCGTTTTCTTATACAGAAAAACTAAGAAAGTGATTTCAAAACACTTCACAGAGTGTTGACATAAAAGAAGACCGACTATGTGGGAGCAGCATGATTGATTGCAAAAATTATAGTCTTGGGAATAAACAAAAGACTGAATACAAATCTCACTCGCACTGCTGAGTGAATGAGTCTCCCAGCAACTCAAATGTTGTTAGCCTCAGTTTCTATATTTTAAAAGTGAGATGTTGGAAAAGCTAAATAGGATATTAGCTGTAAAGTACCTCTCATGGAGCCCTATACAACTATATATACGTAATAAATAGTGTGGGTTTTGTATTTGTTGTCACTATTAAATGATTAGCGATCAAAAAAATCAAAACCCTAAAGACACCAAATTGCCTGTATCTTCATTTTCTTGCTGTCTTTGTCCAGGAGTTCAACACATCTGCTCCAGACCCTGCTTTGGAATCAGTCTCTAGTTTCCTCCAGATTATGTGGTATTTTAGGCACTTCTCTCTCTGGATCCAGGTTTCCTCTCATAAAGCATGTAAGGAGATGCTTAAGTGAGATACAGTCATCTTACACATTATTTGATGTTTTATCATTGAATGAGAAATTTTAATACTGTAATTATTACCCATAATAGCATAGGTATTCAACTCTTGTATCAAAGACTGGAAAATAACAGTGCCTTAAATAATTGTTTATGTTTTTGTCACCCTACTGGTTTAAGTGTCATCAGTCCCAGCCTTACACGATGGCTCCACAGCCCTAGGGACCTCACATGTTTGCTCCAGTTGTCTGGAAACTTCCATATATAGCTTCCATCTCATGATCTCAATTGGCAGCTCCAAATTCTACCATTTAGTCTTCATTCGTGTCAGCTGGAAGTTGGGATAGAAAAGCAAAGGCAGGGCCCAGCAATTCCCCACCTTCCCTCTTCACACCTCTTATTGGCCAGGACATAAGGATATGTCCCAAGCTTCAAAAGAGGCTGAGAAAATGCAGTTTCAGAAGGATGGCTACCTGTCCACTGAAAACTACATAGCTCAATAACTAAAGGAAAAAATAATGAAGTATGAATATCGGGGCCAACCAACAGACTGCTCCCCATGACCTCTAATTGAATCTCTAGTTGGCTTAACGTTATTTTTTTTATTTCTTGTAAAACGTTTCTATGTGTCAGAATCCTTCTAGAAAAGGACACTTTGCATTAGATACAATGGTTAAAAAGGAAGCATAATTGTTCTACACTTGGATAATAGGTACCTTGTACTTTTAAATTTTCTCAATGAGAAAGTTTCATGTTTTAATGAATTGATGGAGATTTGTGGGGGTGGGGGTGAGGATTGGGGCCTGGAGGTTGCAGGGGGAATAATTTACCACAGGGGTTAACACACTTTGTTTAAAAAGGCCAGATAGTAAATATTTTAGGCTTTGAGAGACATTCTGTTTCTGGAGCAACTACTCACTTCTGCCTTTGTAGTGCAAAGCAGCCATAGACAATATGTCAATGAATAGGGATTATTGTGTTCCTGTAAAGCTTTATTTACAAAAGTGAATGGTGGGCCAGGTTTGGTTCATGAGCTGTAGTTTGCCAACTCCTGATTTACTAGCTGCAAAGCTTAATGTTAAACAGCAAAAAATGTTCTATCTCCCATTTGTTGAAATCCTCTGAGAGTTACTATGTCAATACGTAAATTTATCTCTGACCCCACTGATGGACTAATTTGAGCAGAGAGAATGCCTGACACACACTGACTATTGTCACTTGGTCAGTGACTCCAAATGAATTACAGTACCGTAATTGTTGGTCTCCAAGAATAACTAGTTGGATATTTGGAATAAATCACTTTATATAATCACAGAACATACAGGTGAAAGAATAATGTTTCAAATATTCTAAGTCTTGCAACTTCTGTACTCTATTTACCCATTAAATTGGGAGATTGGACATATTCAGTTATCAATAAAGTCTCTTTCAGTTATAGACTTGTAGGACTCATCATAAAATTTAGTACTGGCAATTCCTTGAGAAGATGAATTCATTCATTCACTCAACAAATATTCATTAGACAATTACGATGGCTCAGGCATTGTTCTTGTCTATGAATATAACAGTCACAGAATAAAACTGAATATATTTTGAACTCATGAAGCTTATGTTCCAGTAAAGGAGAGAAAAAAAGAAGGGAAAGAAAGAAGGAAAGAAGGAGAAAGAGAGAGAAGAAAATCAGATAGCAATAAGTGCCATGCAGAAAATTAAAATAGGATGAATAAAGCCAGAGGAAGCCCGTTTGAGGAGGTTACATGTAAACCTCCATATGTAAATAACAAAGAGGACTTTTTTGAAGTTCAAGTGATGATAAGGAAGAAGGCGATTACAGGCAAGGGAATCAGCTAACACAAAGACAGGAGCTGGGCATGTTCAAGAAACAGAATATGGTCCTGAGTAAGTGTGGCATAGGGGATAGGACGAGTGGTGTCAGAGGATGCTAGAAATGTAGGTGATAACCAGATGATACAGAATCTTGTGATCCATCATAGAGAATTTAGATTCTATTTTAAATCCAACAGAAATTCATCAGAGAGTTTGAAGCAGGGAAAGTGTTGGGTGTATAGAAGGACAAATTATTGAGATATGAAGAAAAAGTATTTTCAAAATGTTTTGCATTTTTAATGTGTTTCCTACAGTACAGATATTATTCCAGAAAGAAGTGTTGCCAGAAGAAAAAAAAATGTAAATGACATTGGCATAATGGGCAGGCATTGAGGAATCTGAGAGCAGAGAGATAAAAGATGGAGATTCATGCTATGCATTGTGCAACATTTGCTAAAAAGGCCTCCTGACCCTTTAGCTCTGGGCAATTGACTGTAAAAATTTAGTGTGTTAGTAAGCGTTGGTGACTACTGGCTGCATTTAGTAAAGTTTTACAAGACAGAAATGAGCTCAGGCAAGAATTGGCTGTTTGCAAGCAGAGACCAATATATTTATAGAGAACTGAGAGTTCATAGACCTTCCAGACTTGGATAAGCCATGTGACCTGAAGTGTGGTTGACAGGTCCCCTCCAGACATGATCAAGATATTTGCACAACAGCTAGAGATCCTGGATTTTGAACTGTGCTTTGAGTGAGAGGACAAGGAGGAAATGGATATTTTCTGGCAAAAAGGTGGAACGTGCCAGAAACTAGGTAGTTTTCTCTTCGTTTTTAGATTCTCTTGCAATTTGGTGTGAAATTCAGCCATAAAATATGACTAAAAGTGATGTGTGTCATGTCTAGAATGGTCCAGAGAAATCTCCCATTCATGATCCTCCTTGCTCTTTTTTCTTCTGCCTCCTCAATATGGATAGGCATGGTGATCTCAGAAACAATACTTCCAAGAGGGTAGAATGGGCATGGTGATCTCAGAAACAATACTTCCAAGAGGGTAGAATGATCAAGACTTAGGCCTCAGGTCTCTGCAACACCTCCTGGAGAAGAGCCACTGTGGATCAGGAACACCTGTTTTTAACTCTAAATAAATGAAAAATATAGTTTATTGTGTTCGAGCCATTATTGGGCTTTTACAGCATTATCCTAACTAAAATTTCTTTAACCAACATACGGGATTTGGGGCAAGTTTGGGAAAGCACCAAGCAAATTTGAGAGGTCTTTTTGCCTTGTCATGTTACGTTCAAGATGCCTATTAGACGAGCAGAACGCCTTGTAAGCACTTGGAATGTATAAATCTGGGATTCGAGGGAGAGGTTATGGGTGAAAATTTGGAAGTCATTGGAACCTAGATAATATTTAAAGCCATGGATCCCAGTTTATAGTTAAGAGGAGACCCAAGGCTGATCCAGGAGCAATCAACATTCAGGAGTCAGAGGAAAGAAGAAGCCAGAGGAAAAGACCAGGAAGCAGCATCCAGAGAGGGAAAAGGAGAACCAAGAATGAATGATGTCATCAAAGGTGAATCTCGCCTAAATACAAGTTCATGTCTGGGGTTTCTAAAATACACATCACCCCAGGGGTCTTTTTGAGAGGCAAAACTTTGCAACCCCTGGGGTAGAATGTCAAAGTTTATTTCTACAGAAATAAACTGTAAAGGAAACCACCAGCTCAGTAGACTGCACACCTGTGTTTTCTGAAGTCCTTCTCTCAAAGGAATAGTGAGTCAGAACATTTGAAGCTAATGCTTCATGTTGCAATCCCCAAGTACCAGTGGGGCTACATAAACAACCATTTCCTGTAACCTCAGACCATCATCCAGTTCTCACCTCATTCTTGTCACCCACGCACGCTGACAGGTTTCCTCCCACTACAGGGTTCAAAATGAGCCATACCAAAAAAAACGTAGGTGAGCAGGAGAAATTAGCAAAAGTCCCCACCATGAGAATTGCACAGGCAAAACGCCCAATCAGATATTTGCAAAAAACAGACAACAGTGGCAAAGTCATCAGTCTTATATTCTCTTCACATTCAGAGGATGCTGCTGAAAGAAAAGTTACTTCTAGAAATAAGGACCCCTGAGCTCCTACCAGAGCATGGAAACACACAGGAAATTTCTAGCTATTCCAATTTGGGATTTGGGTCATTTCCCATCATGTGTCTAGGCAATGACTTATTTTTTGTCAGAGAAAAAAAATGTTTCCTTGAAGGGAGAAGAGTCTTTAACTTATTTTACTATCTGAAGGGTCAGTCTAAGGAACTATAACAAAGAGACTTCAAATTTCCACAGATTAAACAAAAAAGAAGGTCATTTTTTCTCTCACTCTCACAAGAGGGTCGAGAGGTGAGTGATTTAGAGCTGGTGAGGTAATTCTTTTATCTTCTATGCATGGCTTCCATATCAAAATCTGAGATGGTTCTCTCCATTTCTTCACCAAAGAGAAGGGAGAAAGAGAGGAAGTGGATAACTAGCAGTATGCTTAAAGGAAATAACACCAAATTATACACGTCACTTCTGCTCATATTCTGTTAACAAGAACTTTAGTCGCACACCTAGCTGCAAGGGAGGCTGTGAAATGAGCCCAGAAAGCCAAGTGCCCTGTTAAAAGTGGTGCATAATTTGTAGGGGAAGGCTTCTATTCTAAAAGCAAGCTCAGGAGAAATGGATTCTGGAGGGAAATTAGCAGCATGTGCGTTAATGTTCAAAATAAGAACTGAGGTTCACAGTCACAAATTGGACAACAAGATGGGACTCCCCTTTTGGACTTCCACTCACTTTACCTCAGCCTCTAGCCACCATCTTCTGACTTCTCTTCCCCTTTTAGGCTGCCCATGATAGTCTTTTAAAATTGACTTCAATGATATAAACAAATCTAGGGAACCTCATGATTTTTACTAACCTGAGCCTCCCTGAATCTTAAGTTTAGAGTAGAAACAAAAATAGAATTTGCTATGCATGAGAAACTCTGTTGAAGGGGTGAGGACATTTGTGGGAGTTGATCTGAATAACAGAACAAAGTTCAACTTTCAGAAAAGAAACAAATGGAACTTATGCTTCAGTTTTCTTTCATTTCCACCTTCCAAAACTCTGGAAGAAAACATAACAATGTGGTCACAGGGTTGTATAATTGTTTAAATAGACCAACATGAGAAAATTTAATTTTAGTTGTTCAAGACTATCACGTCTTTTGGGTTGGCAAGCTTCCGAGGTGGTTCCCAGCTGTCTTAGTCAGGTCTGGCTGCTATGACAGAATACAATAGACTGGGTGGCTCAAGCAACATTTATTTTGCACAGTTCTAGAGGCTGGGAAGTCCAGGACCAGGATGCCAGCCAGATTTGTTTCCTGGTGAAGGCCCTCTTCCTGGCTTGCAGATGGCCACCCTCTCACCTAGGAGAGAGAAAGAGTTCTGGTCTCTCTTCCTCTTCCTAAAAGGACTCTTATAAAAAAGTTATTGTGGGCACACACAAGTTATCATGGGCCAGACACTCATGACCTCATCTAAACCTACTCATCCGCTAAAGGCCCTACCTCCTAATGTCATCCCATTGGAGATTAGAAATTCAACATAGGAATGCCCAAACATTCACGAACATTCAGTCCACAATATCAATGATCTTCATCTCTCAGTATTTATGCCCTATGTGCTCTTTTTCATTATAATGAGTCTATTTTTGTGACCATGTGAATGTGTGTGACTTCTGAAAGCAAGTCACTTAAAACATTGCCACTTCTATCTTGTTCTCTTGGATTGCTCACTCAGGGGAAAACCAGCTTCCAAGTTATAAGGATATTCAAGCAGCACTGTTTAGAGACCCATGTGTAGAGAAATCAACCTGTTGGCACCAAATCGCCCCCATGTAAGTGAGCCAACATGGAAGTCGATCCTCCAGCCCTAGTCAAGCCTTCAGATAATTCTAGCTCCCCAGCTCTCAGGTCTTCCAGCAGAGGCCATGACATCATGGAGCAGAGATAAGCCATACTTGCTGTGCCTTGTCTGAATTCCTGATGCACAGAAACCATGGCATAATAAGTGATTACTTTTGTTTCAAGCCACTAACTTTGGGGGTGATTTGGTATTTTTGTTGTTGTTTTGTGAGGAAGATTGTCCCTGAGCTAACATCTGTGCCAGTCCTGTTCTACTTTGTATATGGGATGCCACCACAGCACAGCCTGATGAGTGGTGTGTAGGTCCGTGCCCAGGATCCAAACTTGCAAACCTCATGCCACCAAAGCAGAGTGTGAACTTAACCACTATGCCACTGGTCTGGCCCCAAGGGGCGGGGGGTGGTGATTTGTTTTGCAGAAACAGATATCTTTCCATTCTGGTTTCTTCTCTACTACATTTCTACTTGTGTTAGGTGTCATTGGAGTGGACATGGGCATTTGGGAGATCTGGCTAAGGGATATTTGAGTTGAGAATGCCACTAGTTTTGAATTACTGGGGAGCATATTTGGGGTTTGCAGTCTGTATTGTGTACAGATGAGTTATTTCTAGCTATCTCAGCCTAAGAACAGTTCCCAAGTTTTCCCCATCATTCCCTATACCAACCCATATAGTATCAAGACATAAAGGTTAAGTGCCAGAAGCTATGATAATATGTACTCTGGGACCTGGCAGCATATGGGCCATGCAGGAGAAACAAGTGTGAAATACACAGAGCCAGAAGATGCTTGGTGAAAAACTTTCTCATTCGAACAACATGTAAAAAAAGGTTACAAATGTAGAGGAAAAAATGAATTTTCTTTCAAGTATATTTATTAAAGTAATGCAAAATCATTGACATGAAGAAGTGATGAAAGAATATGCAGCCAAAAATAAAGGGAAAAGATTTTAGAGAGGATTGTTAGGTGGTTGCTTTTCTTTTTAAAGGGACATATCTATTATGATGACACAGAAAAAATTATACACAAGGTACAATCCTTTAACACCCTGAAATATATACAGGCACACATTGTACATGAATTTATATTATCAATATAAAAGTACATCACTGACATTTCTAAGGATGACAAATACAAACCAATGAATATCACAATTCTAAAATATCTACTTATTTTAAGTGCTGGTAAATAAGATGACAGTAAACTGATGAGGCCAAAACAGACAAGAAAACCAACCACATAGCTTCAGATTACAGACTTGAGTTTGTATGGGAGAGGTATCCTTCAGACTAAACAAAAGGGAAATACAACATACCAAAATTTATGGAATGCAGCAAAAGCAGTTCTAAGCAGGAAGTTCATAGCAATAAATGCCTACCCCAAGAAACAAGAAAAATCCTAAATAAACAACCTAACTTTACACCTCAAAGAAATAGAAAAATAAGAATAAATAAAACCTAGGGTAAAAGGAAGAAATAAAAAAGATCAGAACAGAATTAAATGAAATAAGTCTAAAAAGAGAATAGAAAAGGTCAATGAAACTAAGAGCTAGTTCTTTGAAAAGATAAACAAAATTGACAAACCTTTAGCTAGACTTGCCAAGAAAAAAAGAGAGAGTAGCCAAATAAATACAATCAGAAATGAAAAAGGAGATGTCACAAATGATACCACAGAAATACAAAGGATCATAAAAGATTGCTATGAAAAATTATACAATGACAAATTTGACAACCTTGAAGAAATGGATAAATTCCTAAAACATACAACCTACCAAGACTGAATCAAGAAGGAACAGAAAATCTGATGGACCAATTATTAGTAAGGAGATTGAATCAGTAATCAAAAACCTCCCAACAACAATAGTTTAGGACGAGAAGGCTTCACTGCTGAATTCTACCAAACATTCAAAGAAGAATTAATACCAAATCCTTCTTAAACTCTTCCAAAAAATAGAAGAGGGAATGCTTCCAAACTCGTTTTACAAGGTGAGCATTACCCTGATACCAAAACCAGACAAGGATACCACAAGAAAAGAAAATTATAGGCCAATATCTCTGATGAACATATATGCAAAAATCCTCAATAAAATATTAGCAAGCTGAATTCAACAATACATTAAAAGGATTATAGACCATGATCAAGTGGGATTTATTCCAGGGATGCAAGGATAGTTCAACATATGCAAATCCATCACTGTGACACACTACATTAATAAAATGAAGGATAAAAGTCATATGATTATCTCAATGAATGCAGAAATGCAGAAAAATCATTTGACAAAATTTAACATCCATTTGTGATAAGAACTCTCAACAAAGTGGGTATATAGAGGGAATGTACCTCAACAGTAAAGGCCCTATATGACAAGACCACAGCTAATATATACTCAACGGTGAAAAGCTGAAAGCTTTTCCTCTAAGAACATGAAAAAAACAAGGATGCCCACTCTTGCCACTTTTATTCAACATAGTTTTGGAAGTCCTAGCCAGAGCAATTAGGCAAGAAAAAGAAATTAAGGGTATTCTAATTGGAAAGGAAGAAGTAAAACTGCCACTATTTGCAGGTGACATGATATTCCATATGCAAAACCCTAAAGACTCCACCAAAAAACTGTTAGAACTAATACACAAATTCAGTAAAGTTGCAGGACACAAAATCAATATACAAAAATCACTTGCATTTCCGTACACTAATAATGAACTATCAGAAAGAGCAATTTAAAAAGCAATCCCATTTACAACTGCATCAAAAAGAATAAAATGCCTAGGAATAAATTAAGCCAACGAGATGAAAGACTTTACACTGAAAGCTATAAGATATTAATAAAGTAAATTCAAGAGGACACAAATAAATGGAAACATACTCCATGCTCATAGATTAGAAGAATTAAAATTGTTAAAATGTCATACTACCCAAAGCAATCTACATATTCAATGTAATCCCTATCAAAATTCCAATGGCATTTTTCACAGAAATAGAACAAACAATTCTAAAATTTGTATAGAACTATGAAAGAACCCAACTAGTCAAACCATTATCGAGAAATAAGAACAAAGCTGGAAGCATCATGCCCCCTGATTTCAAACTATATTACAAAGTTATAGTAAGTCAAAATAGTGTGGTATTGGCATAAAAACAGACACGTAGATCAGTGGAACAGATTAGAAAGCCAAGAAATAAACCCACACATATATGGGCAATTAATTTATGACACAAATGCCAAGAATATATAATTAGGAAAGGACAGTCTCTTCACTAAATGGTGTTGGGAAAACTCAACAGCCACATGCAAAAGAATGAAACTTGATCACTATTTTATACCATACACAAACATTAATTCAAAATGGATTAAAGACTTGAACATAAGACCTGAAACCATAAAACTCCTAGAATAAAACACAGGCAGTAAACTTTTTGACATAGAACTTGGCAATAACTTTTTGAATCTGACACCAAAAGCAAAACTAAGCAAGTGAGACAACATCAAATTAAAAAGCTTCTGCACAGTGAAGGAAACCATCAACAAAATGAAAAGGCAACCTACAGAATGAAAGAAAATATTTGCAAATCATATATCTGACAAGGGGTTAATATCCAAAACATATAAAGAACTCATACAACTCAATAGCAAAAAATAAAAGATCTAATTAAAAAATGAGTAGAAGATCTGAATAGACATTTTTCCAAAGATGGCCAACAGGTACATGAAAAGATGCTCAGCATCACTAATCATCAAGGAAATGCAAATCAAAATCACAATGAGATATCACCTCACACCTGTTAGACTGGCCATTATCAAAAAGATAAGAAATAACAAACATTGGCAAGGATGTGGAGAAAAGGGAACCCTTGTGCGTTGTTGGTGGTAGTTTAAATTGCTGTAGCCACAATGGAAAACATTATGGAGGTTCCTCAAAAAATAGATCTACCATATGATCCAGCAATTCCACTTCTGAGTATTTATCTGAAGAAAACAAAAACACTAATTCAAAGAGATATATGCACTCCTATGTTCATTGCAGCACCATTTACAATAGCCAAGATTCAGAAACACCATAAGTGCCCATAAATGGGTAAATGGATAAAGAAATTGTGGTATACCTATACAATGGAATATTATTCAGCCATAAAAAAGAATGGAGTCTTGCTATTTGTGACAGCATGGGTGGACCTGAGGGCATTAAGCTAAGTGAAATAAGTTAGACAGAGAAAGACAAACACCAAGTGATCTCACTTATAGGTGTAATTTAAAAAAACAAAAACAAAAAACAAGCTCATAGATACATAGAATTGATTGGTGGTGCCAGAGGGGGAGGAGAGTGGAGGAAGAAATGAGTAAAGGGAGTCAAAAGGTACAAACGTTCTGTTATAATATCAATAAGTCATGGGGAGGTAATGTACAGCATGGCAACTATGGTTAATAATACTGTATTGCATATGTGAAAGTTGCTAAGAGAGTAAATCTTAAAAGTTCTCATCACAAGAAAAAAAATTTGTAATTATGTATATTGATGGATGTTAACTAGACTTATCATGGTGACCATTTGGTGATGTATGTATACAAATATTGAATCATTATGTTGTAAACCTGAAACTACTATGATGTTATATGTCAATTATAGCTCAATAAAAAAGTAACATAGTAAAATCATTGTCATATGAAAAAGTGATGAAAAAATATGTAGCAAAAATAAAAGGAAAGGTATTAGGTTTATTAGTCAGCTAATTAATACTATATTGCCTTACAGTTTTAGATTTCATAATGCCTACGGTATTTGCCAATTCTTTGTAAAATTTTGTCTTCCTAAATAAATATTTACTTTTTGGTCTAATTCTGCATTCATGATTTTATATTCCTCTTCTTAAGAAGTGTCCCCAAGATTGCATAAGTTTCAGACCCCAAAAAATCTGAATCCTCTCCTGCCTAATAATCTTTGCTCTTAGAATTCCCTCAACATGAATGGCTCTCAGTTCATTTCTTCATTCATTCATTCATTCATTCAGCCCTATTCATGCCAGCATTGTGAGGAGCCTTTCTAAATGCCATCACCAGGAAGAAGTAATCCTTGCTCTGGACCACAGCAGTCACCATCTTCTACCTTTCATCTGTTGTTGACATGCTTGCCTCTCCCTCCCGATGGCAAGCTCCCTGAGGGCAGTCAGGGACTTTCTTATTTATTTTTAAATTACACACAGATGCAACAGTATCTGGTACCAAAGAGGTGCTTGTTTATAAATGTTCAACAGAACGGCTCCCCCACTGGGATCTGAGACTTTACAGAGCACTCAAAACACCTATTTTATTCCGTGTTTTAATCCACTTTAAGCCCTAATGCTCAGTCTTTGCTAAATTTCACTTATGAATTGACTTTTTTCCCCCAAGTGGTTGACTTAAAACCTCAAGTGCCTGTTAATATGTATGGTAGGCAGAAAATATTGGCCCCTGACAGCTGTCCACATCCCAGTGCCTGGAGCCTGCGAATATGTTCCCTTACACGACAAAGAGGATTTAATGTTACAAATGTAATAAAACTGCTAATTAGCTGGCCTTATTATAGAGAGATTATCCTGTATTATCCAGGTAGGCTCAAGGTAGTCACAAGGGTCCTTAAGAGTGGAAGAGGGAATCAGAAGAAAGAACTAGAGTGATGGCAGCATGAAAAAAGGACACAGTCCAACATGGCTGCCTTTGACCACAGAGGAATGAGGCCATGAGCCAAGGAATGCAAAAAGTTTCTTAAAGTTGGATAAGGCAAGGAAACAACTTCTCCTCTAGAGACCCCAGAAGGAGCACAGCCCTGATGACCCCTTAAATTGGGCTCAGTGAGACCCATTTTGAACCTCTACCTCCAGAACGATAAGATAATCAATTCATATTTTCTTAAGCCACTAACATTGTGGTAATTTATTACATCAGCAATAGTAAATTTATACAACATGGTAATCCCATGTAGGTGGTTTAAGCCTTTATTCAAGTATAAATCATACCTAGACAGTGACTCAGAGTATGTCATTTATTGAAATGGATTTTGAAAGTATGTTTAGAACTTTGTATGAGGTAAATAACTCTAAGTTTACCAGCCAATGTTCCCTTTGGGAGAAGCCTGGCTCTGCCAAGATTAATCCAGGAGGCTTGGAATCCAACCTGATCTCCCCAGGAGTTTAGCTGAGATTAATTAGAGAAAAGAGCTCTAATGGGTTATAATACTCAGCTAAATAACCTAAATAACCCAGGGCTCACGTGCCATCTTGCATTTTGTAAGCTTTCACTTGTTATTGCTGCCTTGGGTTTGGTTATTGAATATTTACACTCCAAGGAAGGCAAAATGCCAGGAAAATAAATAAATTCTTCTAAGTTTGACATATTGGCTATTAATGAACGAAAATAGATGGTGGAAGTTATGCCCACTGACAAAATCTCTTCCAAAAAGTCAAAAATCTTATTTCTTTAAGAATGAGTCATTATATCAATATGGTCTTGAAAGATTTCTACTCTTGGGACATTTCTATCTGTCCAGGCTATTCAAAGAAATGGTAGATAAGTTAAAACAGCTGTAAAAAAAGGAATTTTTAGCTATTGACAGGATGAATTCAGGAAGATTTTCCTTACACTTGAGTGAGTTGTCTTTGTTCTTTCTTCAATCTTCTCTAAGGATTTTAACAAAAATAATAGGAAAAAGACATACGACTTGCATTTAAGGGAGGGCACTTGCAAATGAGAGGATGTATGAGAAGAGATGAGACCAAACGCAAAGAGAGAGTTCAAAGGTTATTGTAAAAACAGCTCCTGTATCTATCAAGATGGGCTAGCCATGCACCGGCATACTTGGCCACTTCAGAGAAAAACAGAACTGTTCTGGTCACATTGACACCACATGTATTGTGGATGTTGTTTTTCATTTTATTAGACTGAAAGCTTCTTAAGGAAAACAAGCCACATTTGCCTACATTTCTATTTTATGTGCTAAAATCATGCTAATGTGAGCAATCATCATCATCATCATCATCATCCTGTTTTTCTTTTAAAAGCATTAGTGTTTCCAGAATTGAGTCAACTTACGTCTTAATAGGGATGGTCATTGCAATGCTTTGATTGCTAGACTGAAAATCCAAATTAAATTGGCATCTAGAAAGGGAAGGAAAAGGTGGGGGTAAAGGAAAAGAAAAAAAGTTTTTAAAAGATTTTATTCAATTCTTCAGTCTTCCCAAGCCCTTTCGTTTTCCCACCTCTCACT
Organism: Equus quagga; assembly: GCF_021613505.1. Classification (NCBI taxonomy): domain Eukaryota; kingdom Metazoa; phylum Chordata; class Mammalia; order Perissodactyla; family Equidae; genus Equus; species Equus quagga. Next base: position 85,878,918 of record NC_060268.1, on the reverse strand, counting down.
TGGACAGTTAATAATATTTGACATTTATAGAGTTGCTTTCCCAACAAAGACCCAGAAGGCTTAATGCACCATGGTAAGAGGCAGAAGGGAAATCAGCTCACACGCCAGGTGCATGACGCCACCTTTGATGTGGAATGTAGCAGCTGGGCCACAGCTGGTGGGTAATTAGCGCCGGACAATGGCCCAGAACAGGAAGTGAAAAGGAATCCCAGGTCCAGTTGAAACTTCAAGGGCAGCAGGAGGCAGCAGCATGAGATGACACACTGGAATGTGGCTGGGAAATTAATCATAGAAAACATTCAGACTCCCTTCTCAAGGGCAGAGGAGACATTTGCTGGCTTGGCATAGGGATCCTCAGTGGTCAGGAACTGCGTCTTCGGGATCAGCCCTGACCAGTCAGAAGAGTGGCTTGAAGACACGGGACCCCCATGGCCACAGATGGCACAAGCAGGAAGCAGAGATCTCTGCCATGGGGCTTCTGTTGTGAGTGGTGGAAACAGAAAAGAGGGACTTTCTTCCCACTGTACCTCAGTGGGCAGTTTTGTATCCAAGGACAAGGACGAGAACCATCGATTTCACTTGAGGGTTTAAAACAACGTGACCAATTCCAAATATTTTAAAGATGACTTTCCTGGAGAGTTTGTTTCATGCCTGGGGGATTGAAACACTCATTTCAATCTGTTCGCTTTGGACATGTTTAGTGCATCTCCTCAAATTACATCCAGGCAATAAAATAACTGGGGATGAAGGCTCCAGGGCTTCCTGGGTTTTTCTTTTGCTGTTGCTGTTCTTAGAAAACAATTTGAAGAAGATAAAAGGGGAAAATATACCTCTGGTTCATTTGGACCTGCTGAGCCCTTTTGGCTGATTTGAAATTAACAGTAATGTGGTAAAATTACTGCAGATATGACAAATGTGAAGCCAAGAGGCCAAGAGTCACAGCTCTGAGATGTGCGATTGATTGAAGTTCATGCTCAGCTCAGGGATCTCTTCTTGCAGAGAGAGCGAATGGGTTTCAGCGTGCATGCAAACACCAATTAGACAGTAATGTGTCACGAAGTACCATGTTAAGAAGGATTCTGAGACCACAGTCAATAGACTCATCTAGAAAGAATGGTCTAGGGTGGAAGTGACACATGTCACCATGCACTTGTAAGCTTGATAGGAGTGTGAGTGGGAGACAAGCACAGTTAATGGTCATTTTCCTGAGAGATGTTGTAGGCAGTTTTCTGATTTTAAAAGAAAAGCCTTCCTGTAATGTGGCTCCAGTGTGTGCAAAGCTTTCCTGGGACCTCCGTAGTCAGTCCCTTAGATGAAGACGCTACAGGCCCTCCTTGTGCCCTATCCCATTCTCCGTAGCACTCAGTACCTTGGGCATCGGGGGTTCTATGAGGCAACATGACCTGGATTTGTCAGCAATACATGTTCCTTGACTAGCTTTTATGAAGCATTTTCTATATGCCAGGAAACGTTCTGGGAATTTTCTAAACATCAGCATTTGTACTCTCTCCACATCATGTCCCAAGAGGTAGACATATTTTGCTTTTATTTTATAGATGAGGAATCTGAGACTTCCTGAGGTTAACTCAAGCACTCGGCAGAGGGGGAGTTCTAATCCAATTCTGTCTGGCTTTGAATGTAATTATAACAGCTAACATTTCCATATGCTGTCATTTAATGCTTGTAATCGTCCTACCATTGTCTTCATTTTATGGATGACAGAATTGAGACCCCTAAAAGGCTAAGTAACTTGTCTAACTTGCTATGGCTACTGCATGGCAAAGCTAGGACTCTCCCCTAGGCAGGTCCACTTGACAGCTCTCTTCTTAAGAGCCATCATATGCCTGAAAACCCAAGACCTTCCACCACCCTCTACCATCTCTCACTTAAGGAGTGATGATCACTCGATGCATGGAAAGGTCTTAATAAATTGACTGAGAACTCTTTAGGTGTATTGCAATATATACATAAAGTAGCCATCTTAGCAAATGGGGGGCGGGGTGCTAGAAGATGATATTGGGAGGGATACAGGGAGTGGATTACATAGGATCATGTAGACTGAGGCAAGGACAATTGAGAACAGAAATTTTCTCCCTGGGGAACAGATTTGAGGGTTTGAACTGGCTGGGAGAGAATTCCATTTACTGGAAGACAAAGAGAACTGGAGGTTTCCTTCTTATGTTCACCATGTCCTGTCTACTTGGCTACATCCAATGGGTTGGACTAGATATGCATATTGGAGAAGGGATGTGGGAAGGAAAAGAAAAGAGATTGGATGTAGTATGGAACTGAGAAGTTCACGAAAAAGGGTTAAATCCTCAAATTCTAGACTCTAGAATTAACAGATCTATAATTTGGTTATCTGCCCACAAAAACATCCTCATCCACGAGGACAGGAAAAATTGAGAAAGAAAAAAATGAGAACTTATGCTATATTAATGGAAATGGCCTATTTGGCTGGATAAGCTGAGAAATAGGCCAGCCATGCAGGAGAAAGGGCACTGCCTTCTTTCTTTAAATTAGAGGAAGCAGAGCAGTTTTCTCAAGACACAGTCCTCAGATCCCTCGCATCAGAATCACCCAGGGTTGGGGTGGGCTTCTTAAAATATGGAATCCTGGGCCTTTGCTTAGTCTCACCAAATCCAAATCATCCAGGCAGGGGCCCCTCTGCATCCCAGAGGATGCCTCTGCACTCTTGGGTCTGCTTTTGTCGAAGATAGAGGTTACGTTTTCAAGCCCTGAGATGAGAATGCACTGAGTTCCAGTGTGTGGTTGTACCACTTACTAAGTGACCTTGGAAAGTGACTTCCACTACTCTAGTCATCACTGGTAGTTATTGCCCTGGAGTTTCTCAATTTGTGCTATGCTTCTATGCATTTGAATCACCAATGAGATATTTTTTTAAAATACAGATGCCTGGATTACTACACTTTGTTCTGAGATGTGGGCTGTGGCCTGGGAATATCTGTAGTTTATTAAAAAAAAAAAAAAAACTCCTTTAGTGCCTCTGGTATGTGGTCTGGGTTGAGAATCATTAGCAGCAATGAGATGACAAATGCAAAACAATGAGCTTGATGTTCAACTGTATTAACCAGTACTGGTATTGCTATTATTCCACTCTAGTGATTTGGTCATTTCTTAGAGGCAGAGCCCAGGGCCTTCCAGCCAATCAAGAATCTCCAATGAGGGGCCGGCCGGTGGCATAGTGGTTAAGTTCGTGTGCTCTGCTTCAGTGGCCCAGGCTTAACAGGTTCGGATCCTGGGTGTGGACCTTCACAAGGCTCGTCAAGCCATGCTGTGGCAGCATCCCACATGAAAAGTGGATGAAGATTGGCAAAGATGTTGGCTTGGTGTCAATCTTCCTCAAGCAAAAAGAGGAAGATTAGAAACGCATATCAGCTCAGGACCAATCTTCCTCACCAAAAAAAAAAAATCTCCGATGAGAACATTTTTAAACCAAATCTCCCATGGTAAACCTAAGATATGAACTGAAAAAAACAAAAACAAAAAAAAAGCAAAGAAAAAGCTTTTTTTGTTCAAAAAAAAAGCTTCTTCTTTTAGGCTGAAAGTAGGATCTAATCTGGTTTATGTCAAGCATAAAGGGAACCAGCATGAAATGCATAGTCTCTGAGGATGCAGATTTGAAAGGGAACTTACTACTTGGAGCAATAGAAGACTGTTGATGCTCGTGTTTACGTAAATATCACACGCAAGGTGACTTCAGTCATGGAAACTGAGTGCTTGGGATTTAAATCCATTGTTTGTACATTGGACCAGAGTCAAGACTAATGGCACTCTTCAATCCTCCGCCATTGACAGCTGTGGGAAGTTACCAAGACAGAAGCACGGAAAGTATGGAAAGAGACTGCATGATCATAGACATTGAAGGACAAATTTTCCGTCTTTAGATCCCTGGGCTAGGGCTCAGAAATGCTCCCCAGTAGAGGTTTGGGGATATAGTTTGTGGCAATGTGTATTAGAGCTGACGCAGAAGGTTTGACACAGACTTGAGTGCCAGACCCATTTGCTAGCCTAACTTTTACCTTGTTTATTTCCCTAAGGATAGCGTCATTGTCCAAAGCCTTCACCCCAAAGAAGACTATTACAGTGGGAATGGCAACCTGTCCCCCTGATCAATACAATGATGATGGGAAGTCAGTGGCTCATGTTCAGTGAGTACTAGACTGTCTAGCAGGAACTACAGTAAAGGCTCTGCCTTCTATCGTATTTCAATCCATCTACAAATTCTGCAAGGTGTTATATATTATAAGCTTTTAGTGAACAAGAAATTTATGCTTAGAGTTAACTAATTTGGTGACGATTACATAGGATAGTAAACAGAGCCAGAATTTGAATTATTCAGACTCCAAAACTCACGCTCATTCAATAACAACACATTAGTTCCAGTCTAGAATTTCGATGGGCTAATGCAGCCACAGAAGTAATAGAGGAGGCAAATTGATTAAGGCTGGGTGGTTTATTCTCTGCGTCAACTCTAGCAGTTGCATATGAAAAAATATTAAAAGCAGAAAAGTGCAGGATCATGCATCTTCTTGGCGAGCCTGCAGAAAACAGTAATGACAGTCACAGGAGAGGTTAAATATAATTTCCTCTTTCCATGGCTTTGAGAGAAGGAGAATGAGAAGGAAATATGATTCAAGTAAAAATAGGAAAAAGAATTAAGTTTTGTGTATAAAAACATTGATAATTAAAATAACAGTTTATCAGGGCAAGCCCAGCAGCATAGTGGTTAAGTTCACGTGCTCTGCTTCAGCGGCCCAGGGTTCACAGATCCCAGGTGCAGACCTACACACTGCTCATCAAGCCATGCTGTGGCGGCATCCCACGTACAAAATAGAGGAGGATTGCCACAGACGTTAGCTCAGGGCCAATCTTCCTCACCACAAATAATAATAGTAATAATACTTTATCCCTTGGAATGTCTACAATATCTCAGGTATATACTTTAAATCCATTACATCCTTTAATCATTGCAACAGCCTTACGAGGTTGTTAAAATCTATTTTATAATTAGGAAAATGTGGCTCAGAGAGTTAAATAACTTGCTTAAGAGCTGGTAAATGACTGAGTTGGGATTCGATCCCAAGTCTGACTCCAAAATCAAAGACTTCTATTGATTACACCCGATGCCTTCTCTGCAATTGTAAGTATTCAATAAATACTCAATGAACAGAAATAAATTCAGCAATGCAGTTTTATCAAACAGACTTCTATTCAGGCATATAAAAGCCTAAGTGAATCCCATTTTATAATGGCCAATTCAATTTGTAAAGTATTTATTTAGACTCACTGTGTGCCCCCATAAATACCTTCACTGCACAAGGAACTCAAAGATGAGCAAACATAGTCCCTGCATTAAAAAGTTTATTATGTTGTGCAGGGCATGAAACCAGTATACATATCAATGTATGATGAAAGAGAGGTTCCAGCAAGAGCTGTAGAGATTCGAAGTAGGGAGTGAGCAACGCCAGTGGAGGGGCAGGAAGGTTTTCATGAGGATAGTGGGCTGGGGTTGAAGAGGAACGACTGTGGTAGACTGCATTATCACCCCAAAATACCTTTGCTCTCTCTGAGGGTAGATATCCCTTCCAGCCACTGTGACCTCAGGCTTGGTCTTGTGACTTGCTCAGCCAATGAGTGTCATGACTGTCAATGACTCATGAGTGTCAATGAGTCATGAGTGTCACTTTGAAGTAAGGACTTTAAGGGCCAGCCCATGGTTGTCATCTTTTCTTTTCCATCTGTTGGTGATCTTCCAGATAGATGCTGTTGTGTCAGCGCAGGAGTGAAAGCGATATGGACTGGAGCATCAGCTGAGCCACAACGAGTGAGAAATACAACTTGGATAAATTTCAGGGTCATTTGTTATTGCAGCACAACCTAGGCTATCCCACCCAACAGAGTGCCCAAGAGCCATGCCATTCAAGTAGAAGGACATGCATCGACTTGACCAGAAAAGAAAAGACATTGAAGTGGGAGAAGCAAACCTCCTAAGGTGGTGATTATGGAACATCCAGTTTTCTCAACCTTGGCTGCACCTTAAAATCTCCTGGGGAACTACAGAAAAACATGAATGCCTGAGGCCATCCACAGATCAATTGAATCCATATTTAGTGTAAATCCTAGACAGGTGTATTTTTTAAAACTCTCCAGCTTCCTCTATTGGGCATCGAAGATTGAGAAGTACTGGGATGGTCAAATCCCTTTATATTTATAATGAGGAAACTAAGTTTCAGAGAGAAAGGACATCAGTGTTGGACTGTGGCGAGGTCATAGCCCCTGTCCTCTGGGGACCAAACTTAGTGTTCCTGCCAGAATAAACATTAATTAAAATTAGAATAATTCCCTCTTGGCTTTAGAAAAACTGACATAACCTAGATTCAAATCCTGGCTAAAAACTTACTGACTATATATCTGGCAAATCATTTAACTTTTCCGAGACTTGCATTTCTTTTACCCATAAAACGGTGATGCTGGCAACTGCCTCATTGTTGTGAGTATTTAATGAAATAATGTCTATTTGGAGGGATGATGGAGTAGAGGTCAGCATAAGGATTCTGAACCCATCCATCAGGTTTCAGCACCCAGACTGAAGCTTACCCTATAATGGGTCTATCTTTTAATATCAATGTGGCTTAGTTCCTTCAACTATAAAATGAGTTTAACCCAGCCACTTCTCTTTTAAGGTTGTTGTGAAGATTGTATGTAGAGCTGACGTGTTGCAAATTCCAAAGTTGCCACCATATTGTCATCTAGGCGTGGTGCTCCCTGAAGTTGTACATGAAGACGCCCTGTATATTAATTCTTTCATATAGGGAATTTGGAAGAGTACCTAGCACAGGGTAGGTGCTCATTAAGTGTATGTCATTATTATGGTGTCTAGAACACTGACTGGGACATGGAAAGTCCTCAAAACGTGTTTGTTGAATAAGAGTGGAGACATAGAGTACATTACCAATGCAATTAATAAACCAGTTTTGATAAAGGGCAAGGTTCTTAGGAAATAAGGAAGATAGATATCAGACTAACGGATCTTGCATGCAAACTAAATATCTTGGATTTTATTTCCTAGGTATTGGGGAGCCACCGAATAGCTCTCAACACTCTTAAGGTGATTTTAAGGTTGATTAAGGGGCAGTGATTTATAGAATGAAGTGGAAAAGGAAAACAGTCATAACACCGCATAAATAATCCAGCCATGAGCTTGATAGCACGTGAAGAGATGGCAAGGAAGGGATTAGCATGAAGACAGGACAAGACATGAGATGGCAGATGTCTCTGAGGAACCCAGGATAAATCATCTTCTAAATTATACCAAGAACTCCAGATCTTGGCCCCAGCTATGCCCTTAACACATTCTTTGTCCTCAGAATATGAGGGAAACAAGACCCCTCTCAGGGACCTTACTCTTTAACAGCGAAAATGATGTCATGGCGCTTGCTGCTTCCTGCGATCACTCCAACTCCAGAACTCCATCTGTGAAATTCAGAACAAGCTCAGTGCTCAAGAACTTGGAAACCTGGCTGCGGGCTATTCCACATGCCTGTCTAGTCATGGAGCCTGTGTAGGAAACTTAATGGCAAGATTATTCTATTATCTTATTTTCCAGGAAGTTGTGTCTGTCTGCCTTCCCTTATTTATTTAAGGATAGTTAGGTGTGTGAGTGAGATGGGGAGGCATTTTCATTGAGGTCAATAGTTTTTGCTCCACGCTCTCGTTACTTGACGTCTTCAGCGCAAGGTCGAGCAAGCTGACCATTCTGGATTCCTTCTCCTTCCCTATGTCTCCCACTAATGCAACTAAAGAGATTCCAGCAAACACACATGCACACGCACACTCACATATACACTCAAATACACTCACGCATGCACACATTCACACTCATGCAATTCACACACACACTGACACACATATACACAAACACACGCACATGCATGCTCACACACTCATACAATCACATGCTCACTCATGCACACACAAGTTGATTCACTCCAATACACACTCACGCACACACATTTCCTCCTGCATGCACACACGTATGAGTACTCAGTCACCCACCTTCACACACATTCACGATCACACATATATGTGCTCATTCACACACATTCTCACTCACACAGGAAAACACACTCTCAAACATACACACACACAGGCTTCTTTTCTGGAAAGCGGGCCTGAGGAGTATGGAATTTTCCAGCAGAAGATTCTTGCGCATGCCTGTTGTTCTGGCCCAGGGTGACCACAGACCAAACAATCAGCTGTCCTGATGCTCTGCAGCTCCAGCAGCCTTGAAGCAACATCACACTCATGGAAGGAAGAGTCGGAGATCTGAAAATACCTACAAGAACCCTTGAATTTAGGATTTAACGTGGAAGCCAGTACCACGGGGAGGGTCCTCCAAACCGAAGCTCCTTTTCGAATTCCCTGCTCCAGTCTTCACGTGCACAAGTCTGCCTCCCGAGGGGATGTGCTGCCAGGAAGGTGATTAAAACCAGCTTCTCTCTAATTGGAAAATGACTGCCTACCTTTCTTTCCAAATATGTTTGTAAATTTCTTGTAATTAAATTTCCCCCTTAAAGAAAGACTGCTGGGTTGCTCCTGAGAAAGCAAATCAGTGGCATGTGGCCAGCAACTTCCAGACGGTTCAGCTCTGATAAGGCCTGAGCTCCCTGCTGTCCAGGCAGCGGAGGGCACAGTGTTGAGGCCACGGTGGCCCAAGTCCTCTGCCATCTCATCTCTCAGGAACCCAAACATGCCTAGTCTGGGGCATCCTCTGGCAGGATCACACCAGAACTGCAAGAATGGGCAGTGTGGTGATGTAGAAAACGTGCTTCTTCTGGAATCAGGAGGTCTGCCTTGGAGGCCAGGTTCTGCCACTTACATTTGTTTATTATTATTATATTCATGTATTTACTCACAGCTGAACTCCAGTTCCCAAAGAATCTGAGATCTCTCTATATAAACCAGTTAAATAGAGGGAAAAAAAGGCAACTCAAAGAAAGGAGAAAGCAAATATGCTAAGCATCAGGGCTAATAAAGTTGGAGTAACAGCCTGTTACTTGTTGCTCTGATTTTCCCGGCAGCCTGGGGGAAAAGGGAAATATGATAAGCTGCATGATCACTTAATCACAGACAGGGACTCTGACTCCTAAGGAAAGATGTTTTTCTGTAGGTTTTTTTCTGAACATCAATTCTTAAAAGATCATACCTGAAATATTTTCTATGGGATAATGATAAACATATTGGACAAATCCCTCAACACTGATTTTTATGCCATCCATCACTGTGCTGGTACAAATGCTGGAATGCTCTCCTCCGCTCTTTGTCAAGTGAGGCTAACAAGTGCCACACCCAGTTTAGCTGTAAATATTAAATGTGATAGTACCTTTGATAGCACTTTATATACAGTAAATACATAATTACAGGTATGAAGTGTGAGCACTAATTCATATTTTGTGAGTGACTTAAAGATGGGGGACTATCCAGAGCTCTATTGAGCCTCAAACACAGTCCCTTTGGGCAACATAAGCCTTCTGGACACAGAGAGGCGGATGCTTAGAAAGGAAACCTGACTCTTCAATGGCGAAGTCTGTGTTTAAATTTGACTTCCCGCCGCTACCCCAACCAAGAAGCTGTCGGGACTATTTTGCAAGCCAGTCAGCCTGTGCATCTCATAGTTTTATTGGAATTAACAGCAATGTATTTTTAGAGGCTGAAAAAGGAGCTAGGGTGACCCCGAGCACAGCATCTTGCAGCTGTAAGCCTTTCTGGTACATTCTCTGGCCCCTTCAGTTTTCACCGACCTGATCCTCAGCCCAGTAATTGACTACAAGGCTTGCAGCCGCAGCAAATTGCTGGGCTCTCACGCCACACCCTACAGAGAGGGCTCTGGCCAGGATCTAAACCAATTTCAGCTGGTAATTTCACTACAAATTGCTGCAAGTGTTGAACCTCCTGGGGACTGACTTAATAGCTCCACCGCCCCGCCTCTCTACTCGGCTGGTCAGAATCCACTTGATAGGCAGCTGGAAGGGAGGCTGGAAGGCACAGGGCTATGCGGTGGGTGTTATAAAAAATAGTTCGTACTTGTTATTTGGAAATCTGTGATTCATGTTCCTAAACGTGTGTGTGTGTGTGTGTGTGTGTGTGTAAGGGAGAGACACAGGCAATGAATGGCTCTGATTTTACTTGCAGGCCTGGAGGATGCGGGAAAGCACAGCTCCCCATCTTTGCAGCCGTTTTGAATGGAGTCCGTGACCCGTTGGCCTTTCATGACTTACAAAGCCCCTTCCTAGGCATTGTCTAGAGCTTTGCCTGAGCAGCAAAAGTTACCACTTGGACTTCATCTTCGCCTTGCATTTTAAGTACCAAAACAGGGCCACGTAAATGCCAGCTCAGCAAAGCAGCCTTCTGCCTCTGAAGCAGCAAGTCTGTGACTCTCCCTGGCCGGCACCCCTGTGTGAGGAGCCATCCCTGTGGACTACTGAAGCGCAGACACGGTCTCCCTAGTCCAGATCTGTCATCTGGAAAGCTCAGGACTCCATCCCAGAGGGAAATGATTAATACCCTCAATTTAAGGATTAGCATATTATTAAAATATCCACTCTGAAGAAGCCGTCATTACAATGCGACTTCAGTGTCAGATAGCAGTGCATCTGGTCCCTGGCTATGTGGCTTTTGTCAACTTAGCTAAGTCCCCCGAGTCTCATTGTCTTTCTCTGTAGTGGGAATGATAATCACCTCCTCATAAGATTATCATAAAAATTGTGTCGTCATTTATTTTTTTTAGTTCGTTAACATCGAATCTGGCTCATATAGGTACTCAATAAGTGGCCATCCACGATGTTTATATATTGTCCAAACAGCATCTCAAACACTCATATATTTTTTCCAGCAATTGCTTTCAACTCTGCTCTTCTGCATTTCCATTTTCAAAAGTCTCAATGCCTTATGGGTCAGACCATTGAACTTCCGTTTACCTCTAGTTAATGGGACAGTGTCAGTGCAGTATGTATGTTTCATCCTGTCCTGTTGAAAGCTGCCATCTCCCACCCTATCTGGCTTGCCCTTCTTTTTTGTTGTTGTTTTTGAGGAAGATTAGTCCTGAGCTAACTACTGCTAATCCTCCTCTTTTTGCTGAGGAAGACTGGCCCTGAGCTAACATCCATGCCCATCTTCCTCTACTTTATACGTGGGACGCCTACCACAGCATGGCTTGCCAAACGGTGCCATGTCAGCACCTGGGATCCGAACCAGTGAACCCTGGGCCACCGAGAAACAGAATGTGCGAACTTAACCAATGCGCCACCCGGCTGGCCCCCGTGTTGCCCTTCTTTCAGTGAGGAGGACATATGGTCTGCTATTCCCATCAGCTTCTCCTTGCTCTTCAGGGTCCAGCAGCTCTGGGAGGGGAGAGAGTTTCTCCTGAGAACTTCCTCAGTGCTAGCATCAGGGTGGGGTCTGCAATTTTCTGCAGCTAAGTAAGCACCCAGCCAAGCAATACCTAGTTCCCTGTTCTTTCAAACACCTCCAGTCTTCAATCCTCACTTGATGGGATGGAGAGATCCCACTTCACCCCATGAAAACTATACCAGACACCCAGGATCCCCAAAACTTTGGATTCCAGAGGTTTCCTGCCCATAGTCTCCTTGTACAGACTGTGTGGGAGAAGGTGGTAGTTGGGGGTAGCAGGTCCAATGGGCCCTCAGCCAGGAGTCTGCCGTCCACTGTTGACGGTCCTTGGAGGCTCCCTCCAGGGCCCCACAGCATGGGATCTCAAATCATAGCATGCATCCTCTGGAAGGTTCACGAAAACACAGATCACTGGGCCCTACCCCCAGAGTTTCTGATGCAGTTGACCTGGGTAGAGTCAGAGAATTTACATTTCTCACAAGTTCTCAGGTGAGCCTGATGCTGATGGTACCAGACTCACTTTGAGAACCACTGTTCCGGAGAACGTGAATTTCTTGTGGTGATAATGACAATACTGAATTTTGGAGAGGTTGAATTCTTTGTCCAGAGTTAAACAACTAAGAAGCGGGAAAGCGACGTCTCTGTTCAGATTTGCCTGACTCAAACCCCTGACCTTTGTACTCTAGTGTGTGTTTTTGTGGATAAAGAGGGATTCCAACAGGAGGCAAAATATAAGTCACTTTTTCAGGCTGTAGAGACCTAAGCAGAGTGCATTGGAATCCTTCCCCAGACTCTGTGGCTTTCCCACAGTTGTTTGATCAGGGGTGGCACCTGACCAAACTGGGAAACTCCTGTTATTTTGGGGGGAATTTTGTAGACTGGGATGGAAAGAGAGACCTCTTTTGTGCCTGGACTGAAACATGGAAACATTCAGGAACTCCTGGCCACCCTTTTCTGTCCTGTGGATCTATGTGCAGAGGACTCGTGTGCAGCTAGAGAAGCATGACCTGGTACTGTGGGCAAAAAGTACACAACCGTGCAAGGCCGCCTGAGCTCCAGTCCTGGCTCGAGTCCGTGGGCCAGCATCCTCTCTGCTCTTGCTTTCTATGAAATGGCCGAATGACCTTCCAGTAACCTCTTTCCCCACAAACCCCATCACACCTTCACTCCTTCTCCTAACCTGCCTTGAAGTGGGTATCCTGCTACTTGCAACCAATAGCTTCTATATAATATATATTGCACACATATTCTACAAATCTTTATCGATTGACATTCTGTTTGAAGTATGCATAATCTCATAGCAAGATTATAATGACCGCTTTATAGATCCTTTTTGGCAGGAAGGCTCCTGGGAGCCATGATGTTGTATGCCAACACCTCCATTTTTATTTACTTTTGGCCTCCCACCCTTGGAAGAAGTGATGAGCACATGTAAGTGTGTATGTGGAGGAGGGGGGAGGGCTCATGAGTATTGTGCACACAGACAGAGTCCAGCCTTAGGTCTGTGCCCTCGGCAGAGCCCGGCCCTGCTTGCTTCCAGGCCCCCTGAATCCAGTGTGCCAGATGGTGCTTCTCCTCCATGCATTCTAGACGGCTGGGCACGTGACCTTCTGCCCTCGGGAAGCCTCCTGGGTTTGCAGGCACAGAGCAGCATGAGGAGAGCCTGTTTCCCTATACTCCCAAAGTGAGTTTCTCCCCAAGAAAGGCCAAAATAACACCATCAATCAACCAGGCTTGTTGTTCTTTTTGAAAAGCTCACATCCATGGAGTTCGGATTAGCACTGGGTTACTGCCCCATGCAGAGCCACCCACATAGTGCTTATTAGGCCTCCTGGCTGCTCAGGAAGCCATGACTCAGCTGGGGAAGCCAACTGCCTAGCGAGGTCTTTTAAGGGTAGTTTAGCTCCGTGTAGAGGAACCTGATTTATTCTTTTTCCTCCCCCGGATAACGGACACTGTGCCTAAGTGTTCCTGGGTTGGTGACAGGCCTGTGGGCACCCTAAGATTCCTCCACCCTCCCTCGTAGGCTGTGTTCCGAAACATCTTTGCACGTAGCTTTTGACCTCAGCTATCAGAATGCCCCCGTTGCCACTCCTTGATTCCCCTCCAGCCCTGCTCACACAGCCTGTGAGGAGAACCAGGAATACTGGAGTCCAAAGAGAAGCAGGTCAGGTTTAGACCGGAGGAGGGGAATGAGCTGGAATAACTGCCTCGCACAGAGCAGTAGATATGATGTAATGCGTCGTGAGTCGCTGAGTGTGTGGTGGGGGGAGTGAAGTTAAGCAGATGGAGCTGAGCGGGGCCACCACATATGGCTGTGCAGGCTCTATCTTGCACAGCTCCAGGGGGCACCCTTCACATAGACATTAGAAATGAATGACAGCCTCCAGGTTATACAACGTGCCACCCCTGATCTCTCTACTTCAACCAAATTTATTCCTATGTCCCTGCTTAAAAAGAAAATAAAAGTTTTAAAAGAAATTATTAATCACAAGAGTTTCCATTTTATAATAGGCCAACAAGGAGGTAAGGCATAGGTGGGCCAACATTCCTGAGTCAATGGTAGGCTGGAGCCCACTCATACCAGCTTGTAAGACCCAATTCTTAGTATTTCTGCCCACCTATGTGTTTGGTGATTTCACATTGATAGCTTAAAGTCAGCCATGGTGGATTATTTACAGAAATTGGCAGAGTGGAAGTCACCTCGCCACCCTAGTTGAGAGCCAGTTGTTTTGCATTTAACAGCACACCACTGGACGTTGGCCACCTCCTGCCCTAGGTTCTCAATTTCTGTCAGGGACCAGGGTTACTTAAAAATGGCTTTATTCTCATATTTGCTCTCTTAAAAAGAATCTTTGCTTGGTACACCATGAAAGCTGCCTTTGTCGTACCCCAGCTTCACCTGAGACCCAGCCTATAGCATCTTTGATCCTTCGTTGACAAGTGGCCAAACCAGTGACTTAAATTCTCTGTCCACGTTAAACACTTTATCACCAACTGACATTTGACAGATAGACTATATTCTAGAAATGTTTTCAGGGGCGTGGTTATTGCACAATCCTTTAAGCTTTTATAGTTGGCTGAAATTCTGTGAACCTGAAAGAGCTTATCCATAAAGATTTCAACTTAGCTTTTCTAAAATTTGCCAATTCTATAAAGATGAACGTATGTCACTTGTGTTTTGGAAAAACTAGAGTCACTCATTCTGCTAATATACCCCTAAGAGTGTACATTGAGTTTGTTCTTCTTAAACAAAGATCCCTTTTTATTCAGTAAGTAAGAATTCCCCCAGAGGCATCTGTAGAAGCAGGCTCTTTCTTATTCCTGCTACTGGATTAGATGCTATGTTTATCTCAGTTTAGTGTCAATGTGGTAAGCCATAATTATGTTAGTAATAAGACTTTACAAAGCACTTTGCAAGTATTAATGAGTTAATTTAAGTTCACTACTTGCCTTGAAGGTGCTTAGAAAAAGAAGGAAGCAGTTTAAAACTTTTCTTAACACCAAGGATGGGGAAAAAGGGCATTTCCAGTGACCTCTACCAAGTTCACTCATCAGTTAGTCATAAAAGTGTATAGTTCCCAGAATAAAGAGGAAAATTTCCAGAGCAGTATATTTTGTCAAACTTTTATTCCCCACTTACAAACATTTCTAAGTTAGATTATAAAATATTATGTAAAATAGTTAAGATGATTCAGACAATATAGTCAACTAGATGTTTCCCCGTGCCAAAATAATCATTTAATTTGTTGAACGTACCATTTGCCAGGTGCTGTGCTACAGAATTCATGTGCCTTCCTTCATTTCATTTCTATGGGGGGGGGTCGGGGAGCGGTGATAGTGGCTGAGTTCACAGATAAAGGGGTTGAGTCTCAGAGAGGTCAGTTACCACCCCACATCCCAAAGATAGTAAATGGCCATCTTTGGGACTTGTGCTATTTCCATAATACATGTTTATGCCATTTATATAAATCATATGACCCCATGCAACTGGAAAATTACATATGGTACTAGATCAATGTAATTCCTACGTAGAAGAGGAACAGAAAAATGTTCTTCTTGATCTCAAAAGCAAAATGAATTGGGGTCTTTGGAGAGTATCTAATATTTCACTTGAGGAACTAGAAAATTCCAGTTCTTTCTTAGCCTGTAAACATCTATTGGCTGCCTTTTCTAGCAGTTGTCTTCAAGAATGAGCAAGAAAAGAACAGTTGAGCACACAACATCGCTCCAACTCTATAGAAACTCCCTGGGGAAGAGCAGCTTTGGCCTAAAAGGGCTTACTGAAGAAAAAAGAAACACGTTCTCCATGAACCAGTAATCATGGGGACTCTTAAAATATCTGGAAATATAACAAACACTGCAATCAATGAAAATGTGTTTGGATTCAACTGTCAAACTCACAGAAGATGAAAAAATTGTATGTCTTCAGCAATAACAATATCTGAATCACACAGTGCACATCTGTCAGACATTCTTTCCCAAATGACCCAGCTAATCCAAGTACATCTCTGCTTATAAGTACAAAGCAAAGCCAAGTAAAAAGGCCATTAGGAAGAGAGAATAATTTTGCTGTCAAAAAATTCATACTGCTGCAAATCTCTTGGATTCAAGGCACAGAGTAACGCAAGAGAGATGCCACTTGTCCCACCTTGGAAGGGATTATGAAACATGTGGGACCTCTCAGGATCTGATGCTGTGAGAGTTACTTTCAAAGGTTAGCGAGTGTTAGACACTCCTAAAGGGGTCTGCCCGGGAATGCAGCTGGCCCCTGGTGGCACGGATTTCATATAATATAGTTTCAGATTCCTTTTCTGGCTTACTTCAGACACCACCGGTTTCTGTTTTATGTAAAACTTTTATCTGTGTTTGTAAATGTACAAAATTCAGAAATAACAAGCGTGGGGAAGAGTAGAGAATTATAAAATGTTAGAGCAAGAGAGGCTTTTTCAGCCAATCTAGTTTCGCCCCCTCCATCCAAGCATAAGGAGATTGACAGCGAGGTTCCGGGATGGGCCCAGGCCACAGGGAGCGATAAAACTAGCACTACAACTAGCTGACCCCCTTGCAGAAATCAGCCTCTGTGCCTTGCCTCTAACAAATAAAACCCTGTGCAACAGAAATTGACAAAAGTTATAAACATGCATCAAAGAAGAATGTTTGATAGTGGTAGCTAAGAAATTGAGCTGATTAGGCAAAGGTGGCAAAAATTGAGTTTATTCTTTGTTCTTTTTAAACTTCTGTTACTCATAAGGTGTGTGTGATCCATTTACTTAACCCTGATGAGAAGAGGTCAGAATTCAGAGTCATTTACCAACAGGGAGCTACGATGTCTGGGGCATATCTACAATTCACTTTGATTCTCAGAATATGACTAAAGCTCCAGTTGTAACAGACATGAAATCTAACAAAGAGTAAATTCAACTGGAAAATCTACACTCTAATAAACAACATCTTTAAATGTAATGCTACTTCTAAATTTAACATACCGAATATGGTAAGAGAAGCAAATTTGACAACCTTATGTTCCTTACTAGCAAACAAGATTTTGTAACATTTTCATCATGTTTTTCACATTTCCCGAGATTGAAAATACAGATTTTCTTTATCCCAATGACTTGAGCATTTCTGCATGTTTTAGGTCCTTAATGGAAAGCGTTGAGGTGAATCTTTATAGTGGAAAACACAGCAGCACGGGTGTGGCACATGTTTATAGCTAATTTGTCCTGCTACACGTTTAAACTGAGAGGTTCTATAAAAATTGGTCATGTAGGAGTCACCTGGCTAAAAGCAAAAGTGCAAATGTGTATCTTACAGATACAGTGAAGCCAAGATAGTTATATAGCTAAAAGAGAATGCCTCCAGCCTAACAGCTCAAAATAATGACCATAGCAGTGCATTTTTCTCTCTACACCTTTTACCAAATGCCCCTGCTGAATGAGAGAGTCGTAAATCTGTTCTGTTCTTGCTCTACAATTAATGACGTATCTGTTTATTTTTCAACTAACTTTCTCGTAACAGTCTAATACACAGAGATGAAATTATTGAGGGCGAATTCTGACAATTCTATATTCTTATCTTCTGTTGCATAAACTCAGATCATTGAAACACTTGAAGTAAGCGTGTTTTTTCCTTAAGGTAAGAATCTGGGGCTGGCAGCCCAGAGAAAGACCCTGAACTCCACGTGCCTCAAAGACCCTGTGTTCCTTCCATATATTCTGAATTTTATGGCTGTCGCATTAACCCTTAGGTGTAAAGTTTGGAACGACAGGCTGGGCATGAATCATTCAGTTTATGAGGACAAAAGTTCTGTGTCCACATGAGGGGCTAACAGTGGGGTTGTGTCCCACCCCCGCTTCCATCCAGAATACACCACATGTGGATCCCAGTTCTGGCACAAGATGCTGCTTACAGGGCTGTGAGCAATCTTACCAGATGTTGGAAAACTCCCTAAAAGCTCTGAGGATTGGAAGTGGGCCCAACCTAAGCCCCACACCTCTGGCAGCGTTTGCCCATGAGATTTGGGGAAGCAGAGATCAAAATTTCTAGGACTGCTTGTTTTTAAATGATATCAACTTTGTCAATAGAAGGAAGACTGCAAACAGTGCCTAACACCCCGAAACCTTGTTAAGAAGATGCCCTGAGGCTCCGGGATGCAAGACAATGCATTGCCATGCAGATGAAAAATTGCTTACGTTTAGATGACACTTTGGCCTTTCAGATCACTTTTTCATTAGTTGGGTGATTTGATGCTCCCTGCAAGCACCACTCTGGGGAACCCCTCTGAGGCTTTCTTCCCCCACCCCTCTCCCTCACCCCTCATACACGGCCTTTGCTGGTCCTTGGTGCTGAGCCACTCCGTTTCAGTCTCGCTTTACCTCCTTGCCTGATCTGATTCTCAGCAACCCGCGCAATCCTGATGATTGTTTTGGATTCTCTTAAGTTTTCACCCTTGGTTCCTGTCTCAGGTGGGGCTCTCCAGGCACAGACAGGTAGACAGAGTCAGGTGTGAGAAAGGTTGATTGTAGAAAGACAGCTAGGAAAGGAAAAGGGCAGAAGGACTGGGCAGCAGGTGCTGTCACAGCACATTGCAGATCTGCTGTCTCTGCCAGCACCCCCTTCGGGGCATCTCCAAGCAAGGAATGCCCACTCTAGGGGTTCCTTGTGGGGTGGAAATGGCCAGCCCCTCGTCCTACTGCTTGCTCACTCATTGGCTGGGGGCCACCAAAGAAGGGTCTGCCCTTGGCTACACCCCTGCCTTGCTCCATAACTGGCCGGGGACCACCCTGAGAACAGCAAGACATCAGCTGTCAGGTAACCGCACTCCTCACAGCAGGGCAGCCTGAGCAGGATCTCGGCCGCACACCTGCATGTCTGCCTTAGCTCCTAGCCTCTTGATAAGTGCTAAGTGCTCTCTTTCTAGAAAGTCATGTTTCACCGAGATTTGACAGAATTGTGTCAAATCTGTCAAACACAGATATTGAGATAGGCAGGTCAGGTTTTAAGTAACTGCATCTTTCCAATAAAAAAGTTAAAGATCAATAAGATGAAGTGACATGCCCCTAAACAATACAACTGGTAGGGGACAAAAGCAGGATAAAACAAGATGGAGCAGCAGAATGAGGACTCCCTTGCCTTTATAAAGCAGTACTTGCTGATTTTGATTAAAGCTGTTGACAACGTGCCCAGCTACAAGCATGATATACAGCATGTCATTTAATCTTCATAGTCACAGCCAAAAGTATTGAACTCTCTATTTTACTGATGATAAACCTGAGTCATAGAGAGGTTAAGAGATTTGTCCCAAAGCACAAAGCCCATGGTGGCAGAAGTGGGATTTGAACCCAGGTATGACTTCAATGCTTGCATTCTCTATTGTCATGCTGTCCTGTCTCACCAGAACCATTGTTGCAGCAGAATCATGTATTTCAAATGAAAACACCCGGTTACTCTGATATTATTTCCAAAACGCATTCTTTTGGCTTCTGTCAAGTGTAACATTTTGAAGGTTAACAATTCAGGAAACTGTTTATATACTTTGAACACTAAATGAAAGAAAAAGGCCATTTTCTATCATTAGGAAGATAGTTTAGTTCAACACACTTCAAGATTCCAGGGAAAGCACACTTGCAGATTTTTCTAGAAATCAAAGGAAAAGGATGAAAATAAGAAAAATATAAATCAGAAAATTTTAAAGCACAAAACACTGCTTGTCATGTGGTTATGCCAGTCTCCTAGAATATATTATACTGAAACAATAACAAAATGCTGGTAGCTCTAAATAAATTGGATTTTCCTCAACTTTTGCTACCAGGATTGACTTCTTAAGCTGAAAGTTTGACATAACTGAGACCTTGATCAATACGTATTGATTGAACATTAACAATTCCTTAACAGTGTTATTTTTCGTATCAACCAGAAAATACATCAGCAACCCCCAAATTTATTAATATCTTTTAATAATACTCTACATAGGGTATTAAAGCAAAATGATTGAGTGATTGTATAAAGGTGCTGAGCCCATATCAGCCACTTTCATAGCAAGATCTATATTTTCTTCAAGGTTGGTTTCACAGGAAAACCAGCGACAAAAAAGGAGCATTTGCCAAACATTTTAAGTCAACTCAAACTGTGGAAAATAGAGTGGACGTTTTAGGGATTCATTAAATTAGCCAGGTCAGAAAATTAAAAACCAGAAAGGAGTAGCTATTGTGGGGAAATGCAAATTGTAGCATTATCAAAAGGGAATATGACTGCATACTTTTAATTAAGTCTAAAATCGACTGTATTCTATCTCATAAGATTTTAAAGGGTTAATTTTGTGTTTTAGAGTACAGGAAATGATTTTGACAGTTTAAAATTAAAAGGATTCACTTTTTTTTGTTTCTACTAACTTTATAATAAAAAGTACTTATTTCTAAAAGTAAGAATTCACAAATTCCCTTCCGGGGGTCATTTCTATCCACATATTTAATTCCCTTTAATTTGGTGAAAACAGCCCTTCCTCCCAAAAAAGGCAAAAATTGGCAGGAGGACCACACAACAAAACAATAGTAGTGCCCAACAGTATCAAGATGTTAATTATGCAAAAAATTGAACCGTGCCAAAGTTACTAAAAAACTGTCTCTGAGGTTGATACATAGATACCCCATTGTCTCTATCCCAGCCTAAGAGGACCCAGCATGTGTTCCTTTTTATTTTTAGGCACCATTCTAATAAACTGAGCCATCTGAGTCCTACTTCATAACACAAACCCAGCCCCTTCCCCTGTTCCCAAAGCCTTTGGTCCATCCCTGAGCACTTGGCAATGTAGAGCCGGTTTTAACCATCCCTCTGTGCTGTAAAGTGGGTTGTGGACCCATTGAGGCTTGGGTGTATGTCTAGTTTATCTCTACATCACTCACATAACTCCATCTCTTGCATACATAGATTAGCATGTGTTCAATGAGTATTTGCTGAGTGAGAGAGTAAATGAGGCTGCTACAGAGGGAGGGAAGAAGAACATGAGGTCATCAGTGTGATGAAAAGGGAAGAGAGGGGAAAACCATTGGAAGCACACACAGAAACTCCCAACAGGGGTGTGAGGGAGAGAGTATGGGGTTGGCAGCTTCAGGACTCGCCATCCACATGTTCTGAGACAAGTCACAAAGCTCCTCTGGGGCTCTTTTTCTCACATATAAGGCTAGAAGGATGACATCTACTTTGCTGGGTTATTCTAGGTATTAGAAATGCTGTGAATAAAACCACGAGTTTATTTTCTCATGCACATGTACATGGTAGGCTCTAATTTAATTTTTACATAATTTTGTTCTCTTCTTTAAAAAGAACCATGTCTATTTAGAAGTTTAGAAAACAATAAAATGTAAAGCAACAAATAAATTCATAACTCACTCATAATCCCAACACATCAAGGTAATTTAGCATTATTTCTCCTTCTAGTCCCTGCTTCTCTCCTTGTATCTCATCATTTTATATTCACCCAAACCTGGGTATGATGTACCCTAACCCCTTTCTACCCAGCAGTGTGTATTTTGAACATCTTTTTACATTATTGCATAATCTTCTATATCACTTTTTGGGGGCGGGGTGAAGATTAGCCCTGAGCTAACATCTGCCGCCAATCCTCCACTTTTTGCTGAGGAAGACTGGCCCTGAGCTAACATCTATGCCTATCTTCCTCTACTTTATATGTGGGATGCCTACCACAGCATGGCTTGCCAAGCAGTGCATAGGTCCGGACCCAGGATCCGAACCGGCGAACCCTGGGCCACAGAATCGGAACATGGGCACTTAACTGCTGTGCCACCAGGCCGGCCCCTTATATCACTATTTTTTAAGGACATATTCCATTACATTGTTGTGTTACAATTTAGCTAAATAAATTCCTGTTTGGGGACACTGTTGTAGGTCATTTTTATAAGTAATTTTATTGAGATCATAATGGTTTATAACATTGTGTAATTTGGGGTGTACATTATTATTTATCAATTCCTGAATACACTTCATTGTGCTCAGCCCCAGCAGTCTAATTTTTAACCATCACCATATATATGTGTCCTTTTATCCCTTTTGCCCTCCCACCAACCCTTTTCCCCTCTGGTAACCAAAATCTGTTCTCTTTATCCATATATTTGTTTTCTTCCACATATGAGTGAAATCATGCAGTATTTGTCTTTCTCTGTCTGGCTTATTCACTTAACATCATGCCTTCAAGGTCCATCCATGTCGTTTCAAATGGGATGATTTTGTCTTTTTATGGCTGAGTAGTATTCCATTGTATATATATTCCACATCTTCTTTGTCCATTCATCTGTAGAAGGGCACTTGGGTTGCTTCCACATCTTGGCTATTGTGAATAATGCTGCAATGAACATAGGGGTGCATAAATCTCTTTGGATCATTGATGTCAAGTTCTTTGGATAAATACCCAGTAGTAGGATAGCTGGATCATATATTCTTATTTTTAATTTTTTGTGAAATATCCATGCTGTTTCCCATAGTGGCTGCACCAGTTTGCATTCCCACCAGCAGTGTCTGAGTGTTCTGTTTTCTCTATTTGCTCTCCAACATTTGTTGTTTTTTGTCTTGGTAATTATAGCCATTTTGACAGGTGTAAGGTGATATCTCATTGTAGTTTTGATTTGCATTTCCCTAATAGTTAATGATGTTAATCATCGTTTCATGACACCGTTGTAGGTCATTTTTAATTTTCAATTATTGTAAATAAAGCTGAGAGAACTACTCTTATAGGTGTTATTGTTATTTTCCATCATCATTGGCTGAGTCCATTTAGCATAAGCTGGATAACTAAAGCCACTGAAGCCATCCCTGTTATACAATTAGCATAAAGCCCACCCATATAATAACAACCCAAAGCCAACAACAAAAAATTACTCCATTCATTTGGTTTACTCATTCTTTCCTCGTTTGCTAGGCACTGGAGATCCACAGATGAACAATTTGGTCAATCTTCACATTGGACGCCATTGTCGATAGAGGGAAAGTATACGCTTCAAAGAGCTTTCTGCTTAAAAACATCAGAATGGAGAAAATCACATGTGCTACAATCCTGGGAGGACAAAAAGAGACATCATGGCATCAATGCGCATTGTTCAACATGGTAAGAGGTGTCGAAGTTAGAAGAAATAACCATGACCTGATGCTATGGAGAGTTAAATACTGAAGAGTCTGTCTTGAACGAATTATATCGTTCATTGCAATTTAGTTTGCACTTTCATTACAGCTAGTTAATAGCATTACTTAGGCTTTTCGCAGGCAGACTTCCCACAATCAGATTATCCTAACTCCCTGCATGTTAAAACCTGAATCCCCCCCATGATTGTTAACTCTTGACTTTCATCTTTTAGAAATAATTGTAGATATTTATTTGCATATAAATAATACTCAAAAAGACTCTTTTAGGCACTCTGCATGTTTTCTGTAGAAAGAGCCTTTTTTTTAAGGTTCAACAGAACAGAGAACGAATCTGTGTTGATCAGACACACATTTCTTTATTCCGGAATTTGTTTATCGCACAATTTGTCTCTAAATGAAACCAAGGTTTGTGGTATGTAGCATAGACTGTCAGAGCAAAAACAATGGCAGGTATCACATGATTCATTCACTTTGAAACACCTTTCTCCTTACTTTTAACGCTGTGGGGGCTAGGATTGTATTCCTTCCAGATCCTATCTAGGAGTTATAGGAGAGGCCATATCCTTGAAAGGAGACTGTGAGAACACGGAAATCTGCTTCGTGTACATTTCTAGAATATTAATGTTTGATTTGGACGATAGATGTCCCCTCAAATTCACATAAAATGCTATGCAAACAGCTTCACTACAAGTCTGAGAATATCTCCCTACCAAAACCCCATCAAATTACCACCCCAGAGAACCTTTTAAATAGACTTGCTGGCCCTCCAACTGAAAACCAAAGATACTAAGAGAAACAAAAATTATGAAACTTTATTTAATAACTTTAATGAAGTACTGTGAATATTTGAAGTATCATGGGCAGCCTTGGAGGCCATCAAACAGGCAGTGGTATGCTAGTAAATGTTTAAAAGTTGGCTTTTAAGGAAAAAAAGATATTTGTAGCATTTGCCAATTTCCATGGTGTGAGTGCTCCCACCATGGCCGATTTCAGCCTACCAGTGTGAAGTCACTGGAGGTGGAGTTACTAAGAGATGAGCATCATCCGCTCCCGTGAGTCAGTGCCAGCAAGTCTAGCACACACAGCAACAAGAAAGGAAAAGGGCTTATGTATATTTTTAAAGGATCACTATTGCCACAGGATGGAGAATAGACTTTAAGGAAGCAAGAGTAGATGCAGAAATGCCAGGTGGACAGTGAGCTCTCATCATAGTACAGGAAATAAATGTGACTCAGACTAGGGTGGTAACACTAGAGAGTAATAAATGAAGCACTTACATAATGTTTCTAACGATCTGGCCCTGTTCTCAACCCTTCACATATTAACTCGTTTAATCCTCACAGCATCCTTATAAATACTTTAAGGTCCTTTATACAAATGAGGACACTGAAACACGGAGAAGTTCAGGAACTTGGCCAATGCTAGAAACAATAAAGGGGATTCAATTTCAAGTAATTTGGTTGACTATACCATACGGCTTTTCAGGTGAGAAGGGGTCAGAGTCAAGATGAATTCTAAAGATAGATTCAATAGATTTTTTTAATGGATTGGGTAAGTATTCGGTACTCAAGTTTAGTTCTTATTGCAGTTGTATATTTATATAGCCATGGTTTCCGTTTTTGAAATAACACACTAGACTATGACTGGATGTACCCATGCGGATGGGATATACTACTCTGTAGTCACTTATCACTGATAAATGAATATATTTGGGATGGGGTAATATGCATAGTATTTTTTCCTAATATATGAACAAAATAGCTATTCTTTCCTATTTAATGTTCTAGAAACAAGTAGCTATGTTTTCAATTTTTCTTAACCCCACATTTGGTAGTATTAAACCACCCCCATGTAGAATATCAAATAATAGTACATATTTGAATCCTTCTAATTTAGAATTTCTCAAAATGATGTAGACCACTTTTTGCAAACTTTATTGTGCATACAAATCACATGGAAATACTGTTCAAGTGCAATTTCTGACTCTGCAGGTTGGCGAGACAGGGCTTCTGGAATGGCTGAGTGAGGAGCTCAAAGAATTCTCTCTTCAATGATAAAACTGGACAAAGTTGTCAAAAATTACATTAAAGACTCCAGAAACTGACCAAAGGGGGCATGCAACAAATTGAGAAGCACTTACTGATGAAAATTTACTGTATATTGATAAGGATAGTAGAAATATGTGGCATGTTAGCCAAGGTTCATCCTTTCTCTGTACACCACCCACCAGCTGTATGGAACAGAAATTCTATCCAGGCACTCAAGACAGATCCTGGTAGATCACAGTAGACTGGAAGCTCTACTCCCTTCCGAAAAGGACTGGCACCCTATAGTTGAAAACAATAAAGATATCAATGGTAAGCAATCAGGGAAGGATAACATGAAGCTGAGCTCCATACTAGTTAATCAATAAAACAGCACAACAGCCAAAATTATAACAGAGAGATTCAGGGAAATGAGAAAGCCAAAGAGAGCCTTGCTAAGATCCCATTTATATCTGGTATCTGGAAGGCTGTGCCCATGCACAGGTCTGTCCCTGCTCCAGAGAAACCATAGAAGGCCCCAGTGAGCTCTGCATCCCTTATCCTGAACGTGAGGTCTTGCAAACGCGGAAAGTATAAACCAAGGCAAACTTGTAAACTCCCTGAACTTTGAAAACATTCCCCAAGATGACTTCAATTACCCCACCTCCTGGTACTCTCACTTCTGTGCAGTCCCCTCCCTGGAGTGTGGGCAGGATCTGTGAATTGCTTCTAAGAAAGGGAAAACTATAAAGGCAACAGAATGTCTCTTCCTTGGTTATGTTACATCACGTTGTAATGTCTATCTTGCCAGTAGACTCTATCCTGCTGGCTTTAATGAAGCAAGCTGCAGTGTTGTGCATTGCCCCCTGTGACAAGGAACTGAGAGCAGCCTCCAGCTTATATTCAGCAAAAAACTGACACCCTCAGTACAATAATCCACAAATCACTGAATTCTGCCAATAACCACATCAAATTCAAAGTGTGTCTTTCCCCAGTTGAGCCTTGAGATGAGACCACAGCCCTAGGCAACACCTTGATTGCACCCTTATGAGTCTGGAAGCAGAAATGCCTAAACTCCTGACCCAGAGAATCTGAGATAATAATGTGTACTGTTTTAAGCTTCTTAAGTTTGTGGTGATGTTGTTACACAGCGATTGACAACAAATGCACCAAGCCACATACAAATCCCACAGCAAAGGGTGCAAGACTTAGTGGCTCCAGGTTTTGGAGCACAGCCTCTGTCTGATCACTGGCTGCTCACTAAACTATGCTGATGCAGGGGCAACTCTTAAAAGGCCGTTCTTGAAAATAAAAACTAGAATAAA
This sequence comes from Equus quagga, assembly GCF_021613505.1. Taxonomy (NCBI): domain Eukaryota; kingdom Metazoa; phylum Chordata; class Mammalia; order Perissodactyla; family Equidae; genus Equus; species Equus quagga. The sequence continues at coordinate 85,852,481 of NC_060268.1, read as the reverse complement.
AAAAGTATTGATTGGAGATGTCAGAGGCCATGCACTGCAGACAAACTGACTCCACAGAATTAGTCCAGACACGTCTTAAAAGAAATAAACAAACAACAAACAGCCCCAGCAAGGGGGGCGGGGGGGAATCAAAATCCAGAGTTGCTGCAGTTAATTAGATTAAATGCCCAGTTTTCAACAACAAAAAAATTACAAGATAGGCAAAGAAACAGGAAGTGGTGACCCATCCGGGAGAATCCAAATGTTAAACTTTTTGGACAAATGTTTCAAAGCAGCTCTTACAAATATGTTTAAAGAACTAAAAGGAAATAATCCTTAAAGTACTAAAGAAAGATGACAATGACTCATCAATAGAGAATATTAATAAAGAGACAGAAAATTATTTTTTTAAAAAATGAAGATTCTAGAGTCGCAAAGTAAAATAACTGAGATAAATATTCATTAAAGGGTCTCAACAGCAGTTTTGAGATGGTAGAAGAAATAATCAAGATAGATCAGTAGACATTACCTAACCTGAAGAACAGAATGTAAAAAGAAGAGAAAGAAAAAAGAACAATCCAGTAATCTAGCGTGAAGCTCAAGAGGCAACATTTCCAGCAAGCTCCCGGATGAGATCGATGCTACTGGCCCAAGGACCACTGAGTGCCAGGCTCTAAATTCAACTTACTTTTAGACTATCTCTTTAAAACAAAAATGAGCAAATGGATAATGCAAAATTAATCAGTCCCATTGAGATAACAGTGATCAAAATTCAATGACACCTACAAACGAGCATGCAGCACCAGCCAGAGGATGTCATAAATCTAATGGATTACCAATAAACAAGAGCTCATTTAGTCACTTTGACCAACGCCATGTGCTGAGTTGGACTCGTCTAACACAGAGAGGCAGAAAGCAAGCATAAAGGAGGTCACCTTCAAAAATTACTATCTCCAGTGTGCTGCCAAGAAATAAACTCACTGAAAATTTACTAACTCCCTCCCTCTGAATTATTACCTATTCTTCTACTAATGCACAATGCATCAGCCCCAAGACTCTCAGATCGATAGTTCAGTTGTATAGATTGTAAAATATTTTGTGTCTTCTTTTTCTGATCGACGTTTTATTTCTAAGATTAAAGTTAGAGTGACTTCAGCTTAGAAGAGATTTGGCCTTTGAATCAGAAACTTTAGTCCGAAATTCTTGTGCATAAGATTTCACATATCAAATATCTCTTAGAATGGCTTGCCTTGGGCAGTAGGAGATTATGCAGAATGTATTAACATGGTGTCTTCCTACCTTGAAAAGGCTTTGGTGAGGAATCTACACACAACCAAGGAGAGCTTCGGCCTCTTCTCTTTTAATAATTCATTATGTTAAAATATTTCCAATCAAAATTGTGTAGGACCAAAAGGAATATAGAACAACATGAAAATAAAAGCTGATTTCTGCCCCTTGTCATTAAGTCTGTTTGAAAGTTTGTAGAATGGAAAGGATTAAAATTTCACATCTATAACAGTGAAATAAAAAGAAAACTAACCTTTCCTAATACTCTAGGTAGGCATTTGAACATGATATTTCCTCTGGATCATCAAGATAATGAACTACCCTGCCTACTCCAGAACTTCATGAAGATCAAATGCAATCATAGACAGAAAGGTGCTTTGTAAATTCTCACCGTGCACGTCAAAAATATTTTTATTAGAGCATGGTAGACTATAAACAGGGAAATCCAAAGAGAAAAACTTAGGTCATTCTTGACAATGCAAGGTGAATGTATGCAAATCAACCTTAAAGAGAACGGAAACCTGAGGATTTCTGCCCTGTCTTCAAAGTTGCTATTTTTCAATATTTTAATTGATTAGATTAAATTAATTAAATTTAATTAGATTTAAGGCATATTTTAAATATACATGCAATACACTAGCTAAAGATAAAAATTGGTTTTATTTTAATGGAGTGAATGTTATAAAGATGCTTAGAAAATAGTAGATAGGTATAGCTGAAGAGGGCCAAAATTTAGTTCTAAGTGTTTTCACTAAATATCAAAAGATTACACACAGTCATTCCTATGATTCACAGGATCTATATGACAAAAGTCAACTCGAAGCTCAAGAAAAATAACTATTCTTGAAATGGAGATAGGGAGGCCTTTCTTCATGAGTCATTTTCAGAAGCTACTATGAGCAATGTCTTCAACAATTCTTTACAGTAAATCCAACGAATGATTTTCATAGATCTATTTGCTACAATGTCCATCAAGTACCAAAACACAATACAGTAAAAGCAATTCTTTTTTTTTTTAAGAAGAGTAATGGGCAGAAAATGAGGAGGAAGGGGAGATGGCCAAAACACTGTATGCATAAACAGATCTCTGTTATGGACAGACTTAATCCAGGTATATAGGTTAGAAGGTCAAAATCAATGATTCCTAATTGAGATGTATATCAAAACTTCTCTAAGAGATCTGGGACCCAAAGCAGAGGTTCTGATTGAATAAGTCTGGAGTGGAGGTTTGACAAAGCTCACCACAGGATGCCAATTCACATACACAGATGAGGACCACAGATCAGGAGGAATGAGTAAACTGTCTACTCTTCAAAGAATCTCAAACGATGTTTAGATAAGTATTTAGCAGCAAAAAGTTCAAAATCACATCATAGAAGAATATTCACATAATGTTCTAGATAGCTTTATTTTTATGCTTCTAGATAACCCCAACCCGTGACCCGTCCTAGGAGGCTGACCTCTATGGACTGAATCAGCTTTGATTTACCATTGAGTTTGCCAAGGGGGAGCACTAGCTGGTGACTGGAGGGGGCAAGGAAAATGAAGACTAGGCGTTTATTCACTCTGCTTTCTGAGTTCCATGGGCTTGCTGCACCGCTTGACCATGCACCTCTTCCTTGAGCACATTCTCTCTCTCCCCACATTCCATGACCACATGCCCCACTTGCACTTCATGACTAGAGGGGTAATAGCTTCCAGATGGTATCTGCTCTAGGATACTGCTCTGTCTTTTCATGTTTCCCTACACCTTGCTTGTATCTTCACAAGAAGTCTCTTTAGTAAGCTCTCTAAAAATTACCCAGCATGAATGTGCCATCTGTTTTCTGTGGCACCTGCCTGAAACTCCAGAAAAGTCTCAGACCCTAAACTTTGTCAGATTAATGATATTTCTAGAGTTTAGATATATAAGTCACAAAAGAGCAAGGTGAAAAAATGGAGTTTTTTGGGGCATATAAAGCCTAGAATATAGTGTATAAAATATTATATAAGCTATATGAGATTTAAAGTTTATGTATCTCAAAAAAATGTTTATCAAACATAAATGAATTCTATAAATTAACCAAAGACCTGTCACCATTTTCATCAATTGATATTTCTGAAAATACAAAGATAACATATTGCATAAATCTTAAATACTTAGCTATATAAACAAATTAATATAAAACTAGCAATTTTGAGTCAGAATATCGAATTTGTAAAATGAACACGTTGTCTTGAATATGACCAATGGGTCACTCTGCAATTAAAAAAAACTCCTTGTTGATGAACAGCCAATGTGGCAGTTTCATCTACAGAAACTAAAGAAATAAATGATGTCTTTTGAAAAGTTTTCCCAGCAACATCTGTTTGCTTTTGCTCTTTGTTTTGTAATACAAAATTTATGAAATGTTCAGAACATGAAGTAGCCTTAAATCTCCCAGTTCATATCATAATGACTAAGAGATTTGGACATCACAGACTAGGCTGTTGGATTCCGCCACTGTCTTTCTTCCTCTGTATAAATGGTTCTAATATTTAGATTCCCAGCTAAGTAATCTTCTGCTCCTACAGTGTAGCTCTTTTATTGTGAGTTAAATTTATGTGCTTGAAGAGTCAACTGAGCAATATTTATATTCCAGTCCTTTCCATTAAACATTCAACAAAGACATTGGCCAGAACGAACCAGAACCAGTACTGGTATATAACACCAAACGTCAAGTGTATCATTTCTCGTAAGTTCATTGGGCTGAATCCAGTAACGACTGTACCCAAAGACTCTCACCCTAGAATCTGTAGGAGACATTTTCAACTCAGTTTAATGAGGCTTATTTACAAGGTCCCAGTCTCCATCACTGATCTCCTTTCCCTCCAGCATCTTTTTTACCGCTTACTTGTGGTACCCTAAAAAAGCAAAAACAAAGACTGAAAATTTTCATCCCAGTGCTGTTTTGTTACCACAGAATTAACTGAATAAAATTCTTGTTTCCCATTATTTTTATCCTGGGAACACATCTGGGGTCCTTTTGATGAGCCAGGATTTCTTCCTTGAATTTGTTTCTGCTGAATCTTCTGAGTTTGTTTCTGTTGAGTCTTGCAGGCTTCGTGATAGCATCCCATGGAGTGTGTTTCACCACATGCAAGGCTTCTATTTAATCTATTCACTTGAAATCTGAGGGCTTTCAGCCTGATTGCTGACACTCAGAGTACAGAGAGCACGCTCCCCATTTGGTGTGTAACAGCTGGCACCATAGGATCAGGAATGGCAATAAATACTCCCATAGCCATCCCCAGAAGGAGGCAAGGTTTTTTCTCAATTGCCCAGGACACCTTAAAGAGCCCCTTTCCCAGTGTGATCAGAGAATCAGGCCATCATGCCCCTGATGACATGACACTGTGACCAGGACAGAAACAGCCAATTACAACTTTCCATAATGCACATCCACACATCGATCATATATACATTCCAACAGGAAAAATATATATGATGTATACACACACATGCAACACTTTTGCTACCTGGAAATGTGTGATAGGATACTTGGGAATGACAAGACAAGTCAATTCAGCTAAAGGAGTGGTGATGGGAGGGGGCAAATCAAATGGAGTGGAGGGATAGAAAATCGGGGAGCGGAGGGAACTTTCAACTGTGGTGGAGTGAAAATGGAGTGTCATTTGTATACCTTGGCTAAGCCTGTGAAGATTAACTCTCTAGGAGCTAATTCCATCAGCAGTGGAGGAAAGAAAAGAGAAGGCAGGTCACATAAGGGTACGAGGGCTGGGCACTGTGAGGAGGGGCCTTCTCCCAGAGTCAGAATCCCTGGTCCTTCCTGAAGCAGCATCCTGCAGAGGATTCACCTCCCACGGGTGGGAATATAGAAGCAAACGCCACGTGCTAGAGATGGAGGCAGCTGCCTCCTAACTTGAATGCAGAATTCTAATAGTTCCTGGAGTCCTGTCAGGATTCAGGAGCCCCGTGCAGGAGAGCCACGCTGCCTTTAGGTACAGGGAAGACTCACTGTGACTGCTGAACCAGGGGAAGACTGCAATTTGATATTCCAGATGCCGTGTGTGTGTGTGTGTGTGTGTGTGTGTGTGTGTGTGTATCTGGGGGTTTGTGTGTGTCTCTGTATGTGTGTATGCGTGTGTTTGTGTCTGTATGTGTGTATGTGTGTGTATGTGTGTTTGTGTCTGTATGTGTTTTTGTATGTGTGTCTATGTGTATGTGTGTGTGTTGTTTGTGTGTGTGTATCTCTGTGTGTTTGTGTGTGTCTGTATATGCTTGCATGGGTGTGTGCGTATTTGAGCACATGCACAGATGCACAACACAGAGTGTGACTGGAAAGGTTGTAACAGAACAAGTGTTGGCGTCAGTTTGCTCCCTGATGCTGGTAGTCAAGGACAACACGTCTCCCTCTTATTTTGAATTAATTTTTGGGGGGAATGTTCGAGTACCTAAAGTTGCAGCAGGCACCCTGTGGTGTGGCTTTATGCATAAACCCAGAGCCCTCTCCCTGGCTGGCCTGCAGCACAGCCCGAAGTTTAGAGCCAGGGTTAGTATGGAGGCACATGAGGTAAGTGAGGCGCCCAGGGGGCATAATTTAAGGAGGGGCTTGCTCTCAGGTGTGCAAGTACCGATGCCTCACTGGCGCCCCCCAGTCCCACCCTGATGAGTTAGCATTTCTCAAGTGAACAGTAACCCTTCAAGGGGCTCCAAGAATGAAACAATGGGTTCTCTCAGCAAGGAAATTTAAGAAATCTCGCATAATTAATACTCTGTTAAGAAACTTACTTACCAAAGCTGCCTCTTAAAAACTTTAAGAAGTCTAGCAATAAAAGAAATCTGCTTAACTTTGTCTAAGCCAGCATTTTCCAAACTTTTTTTGCAGACTTTTTTCTTTTTTTTCCACAAGGAATTTGTGTTGACATCCTATAAATACACTCTGGGAAGTGCTGGGTTTGGGTTATGTTAATGTGGCCTAGGAACCTTCAAACAGATATCTCCTAGAGTCTAATTATTTTGCTGTTAACCAGGAATAATTTCCCACTAGGAAATAACAGAAAAGAAGACTTTTCCTCCAATAGTCTGAGATCAGAAGTGCCAGCCTCCTAGATGCTTCCATACCACGATGGTTAGCATCTTTCTTTAAGTCTCATTGTAGACATCTGTATGTAATTAACATTCGTTCCCACCAGGTCTCAGCAATGCTGAATAACTCGAAGTCTAAGCTAAACTCAGTTGGCAGACTTGTTCTGATCAGCATTTTTATCCACTACAAAATAAAGAAGTTGACTTCATGTTTAGCAAACTTGCAAATGACATGGAGTGGGGAGAAATGAAAAAGCGAATTCATCTGCTGGTTGATTATACCATTAGATGCAAGAATAGATGAATCTAATGGATGAAATTTAACCATGATAAACACAAAGTTGTGCGATTGGTTCCAAAACAAACCAACCAACAAACCTACAAAACAAACAGGACAAGATTAGAAGCAGCATGTTAAAGATCCAGGGAGACCTCAATGAGGCTCGACATAAGGGAGCATTTCTAAAATTATATGGAAGAGACTCAATAAGGAGATTGAGAATCCTCCTCCACTAGGGCCATCTAAGCAAAATATTGTGATCTGAAACAAATAGCGTAAGGCAAGTGGTGATAATTGAACCAGATCTTAAAGGGCAAACTATAACAGGAAAGAACGGTGGTTCAATATAACACATGGCCAAGGAATTGGTAGGTTGAGGGGGGCGGTGCATGGAGGAGATCAGCCTTGTAGAGCTCTTTCAATCATCATGAGCAGATTTTGCAAAAGGGAGAATCAAAAAGGAAAACTAGCTAATCAAAAAAGTGCTATGATTGAAGACAGTGTTAGAGGGGAGGTGCCCTTACTCAGTTTAATTGCGTATCTGATTTCCATTAGCAGGCATACATGCGAGGGGTGGAAGCAGAAGGAGAACCCCTCACTGGGATGCCCTCTCTAGAGGACTCATTGTGAATCATTTACCGGAGGAGCCTTTTCCTGGAACTATTCTGGGACTTTCTGTTGAAATCTTATGTCCCTTGGCTACAAATCCCATCTAAAGGCCCCAGCAGAGAGCATCGTTTTGTGGCGAATTCCCCTCCCTGACACCAGAAGCGTTGTCAATCCTTGGCGCATGCACCCAGATGCTGAAATTCAGGTATGCAGCTCACCCAAGGTGGTAAAGAGAAGAATTGGAAGTGTGCAAAGAGAGAGAAAAGGTTGCACCTCACAAGCTCAATGATTTCTAAGAAGAAAAGTCACGCTCATTGTTCCTTATTGCTGGCAGGTCTAGAACAGGAGAAAATGGGGTTCAGTGGCGGCAGAAGAGATCAAGCAAAGCCAAGGAAAGATTTCTTAACTAAGAAACATTTTTGATACTATCCCAGTGTTCTTAGATAATAACGATGAGGTTATCTGGATGAAATGGCAGACTCTGCCAGGGGATTCAATTTCTTGGAGCTTGCACATTCCTTCCGCATTTTTTGGCATGCTAGTACTCCAGCTCCGGTGCTCCAACAAAGTGGGTAACTCTAACATGATCCACTTTCTTCCAAGGAGCTTCTCGAGATGACACTGTGTTCCCTCACATCATAGGAGACACGCTTAAACCATTCCTTGTCTGGAAGGAGAAGGATAAATTCAATCATAACTGTTTGTCTTCCTTTCCAGATGATTCCATAAAATCATGCATAAGAGATTTTAACCAGGGGGTGTGAGGGAGAGAAGCCATAAATCACAAGCCCAGTCTATCCGCAAGGGTCCTGAATAACCTCAGCTTCATCCTCAGAAATGCCTGGAATTCAACAGCACTCTGTGTGTGTGTGTGTGTGTGTGTGTGAATGAATGGTGGAGGGGGAGAAGAGGGATAGTGGGAGCTTTTACAACCACATGCCTCAAAATTCTAATCCACCCCCCTTAGAGAGGGGTGGGCATGGGGTGGAGAGGAAAGGACTGGACCTCCTTGGTAAGCGTCAATGCACCTACTGAAAGATGATCCTGATAGAACAGTGTTAGAACAGAGTTAGAACTGGAAGCAGAAAAGATGAACTTTTAGAATGGCGGCCCTGTGGAGCCTTGTCACCCAGCCGGGAGTTAAGGACAGCTCATGCAATTGAGACCTATTGAGAATCTCAGAGAATCTAGTCTCAAAGGAGAGTCTGCAGTTCTAGGAGACCTATGTGGCTGATACGTGCAACCCCTCAAGAATCACATTGGCCTACTTTTTCCAGGAACATTCCATCTATCAGATGTGAAAGAAGGCAGAGGTGCCAATGAGAAGCAAGCAATCTGTTCCTCAATGGACTTTGTCGGGGCTGGCCTGGTAGACCCTAAACTGTATGCTGCAGTGTTTTCCAGGCTAACAGCTTCCCTTTTGCAGAAGGAGATGGCAGGGAGGCTTTACAAAGTATATAACTGTCACACTTTTCTTGCCAAAAAGAATGGACAGTTCTTCTGGGGAGAAAATCCACACGTACACTGAATAGAATTAGTACCATAAATAAAAAGTAACTACCTTGTCTTTCCATGGAACATCCTGGCTTATACAAAAGATGTATTTTGAGGCATCTATGGCTATGTCCTAATATTCCTGCAATCTTACATTTTCTTTCTGTTTCTTAAATGTTCATGGCCCCTAAGAGAGCCAGGGGGAGAAAGAAAAAATAAAAATGTGCTCTTGTTCCAAAAGGGATTTGAAAGGTTAGAAGAGATTCCAAAACTAATGATCATCTGTCTGATTTTGCTTTGGGGTTCAAGAGCCAGAATTATTGCCTGTTCTCGAAACTGTGGCTGAAGTGTTTATTAGTCTGGGCCGGTGCGGGTACCCTGCCTAAGATGTCTCTTGAATGCCAAGGAGTACAGTCGCCTGTGCACAATCCAATCTTCGCTCATTATTCCTAGAAGATCCTTGCAATCACCTCAAGAGCCCTCCTGGCAGCTCTGATTTCCTTGTTCTCTCAGGAGCCAGATCTCCTGAGTTTAACCTCCTGCCCATGGGTGAAATGACAGGGTGGGTGCAAGCCGTGAGCCATGTTGATAAAAGTGCGTGTCCCTGTTTGAGGGGACCAGACAAAGCCAGTGAAATAGAAAGGCATCCAGCCCACTGCTCTGAATACCAAGCAGCCTGTCAGAGAGCATAAAAGGCAAATGAAGTCCACAGGATTTATGGCAGAGGTACTCAGCAGAATAGGAAAACAGGAGAGCCTTCACACTCAGGGCCGCAATGTGGCAGTGGTGTTGGGGGGTCGGCCATGAAAGCCTGAACATCCAAAACAAACACCACCAAGATGGGAAAATGGAGGAGAGACATGTCTTTACGAGCCAAAAAGTGACTGTACAGAATTAAATTTGAAGACAAGAATGAGGTTTGGTGGCGTGACGGGGAAAAGAGCAATAAACCATAGACACATTCCATAGAAATAAAGTTAAGGACAGCACTGCTGTGGGTGCGAAGGAAGAGGAATACAGACTCCTAATTTTCAATTCCAAACGAAAATCCTGGAAATATTACCAGGCACTAGACAGATCAATTTCCAGTGTGGTTCATGACCTAAGGCATTAGAATGAGTTATAAAATGTAATTTCTCCACAGAATCATGTAACCTGTGATCTATTTGAGACGTGAACTTTGCTCTGCGTGTGTGTGTGACTCATTTAGAAAACATTCTCTATGAAAAGCATGATTTTGCAAACCGCTTATCACATAGCTGACCCCACAACACCTGCATGAATCAGAATTCCTACTTTAGTCCCTCACTCTCATCGACAATAGTAAAAGGTCTGGGGTTTTATCCTACTTGCAAGTGAATGAGTTAGGCTGCCACAGTTTTGTGGATGCCGACAGAAAACACACGACTCCTGAGTCAGAGGCAAAAGGCATGATTAGTCAGAGCACAGGAAGCGGCATGAGCATCAGCATATTCGCGTTTAGTTTCCCCTGCCCCCAGGGCCCATGAGGCAACGCAGACAGGCCGAATGGCTGTGTGCACATGGGGTGCGTCGTGTTACAGGAGGGGAGCTGTGAGCTGAGTAAGAATGCGTGTCCTCTGCTCCAGAGGGAGATAGCATCTTTTTCTTCCAAGGCTGTTTGCTGAACAAACATCCTTGAAATGATAGCACAAAATGAAGACAGTCAATGTTTCTTCTCGCGAGATGTGCAGAGCTGCGAGACACTCTCAGAGAATCATCTCCCAACACTTTGATTTTGTGACTTTACAGAAGTCTCTTCCCCTCCCTGGATCTCACATTTTCCTATTTTTAAATAAAGGGGTTAAACTGGATCAAGCCTAAGGTTACTTCACGGCAAGGAAATTAAGATGATTGTTTCTTATAATTTTTTTAACAACAGTTTTATAAAGATTCTGCTCTTCAAGGTCTTATCATCTCAGAAGGTGGTGCTTACTTCCAAAAGATCATGCTAGTTGGCATTTCACACACACACACACACACACACACACACATACATACACAGAGTATTTGTACCTCAGCAAGAGAGATGTTTCTCTTCTAATTTTTTTTAAGAAAGCCTGGTGGAGTAGAAGCTGATATTAGAATGAAAAACTAGCTATGATTACAGCATCTATCTCGTTTCTTTCCTTACCATCTCAGATTAATTGGCAACGTATTTTCCTTCATCCAAAAATATGTAAAACAGTATGTGGGTTTATCTTGGTTGATTTCCTTATTTCCTTTTTATCTTTTTTCCTCACCCTCATTGTGAACGTGTTCTGGGAGAGGAATAATTTGTTGAAATAAGAGCTTTGAAGGAAGAATTCTGCCGATCCCCACAAAAGAAGCCAGGTCATTGGGCAAGGACCACCTGCATCTCTACAGGTTTCCTTGGTAACTGGCCAGCATCAACCACAAAGCGCTCATGAGAGTAGCAGCTCTCTGATTCCTCTGAGCTAGGGGGCCACGTTCTCCTGCTGGCATTGGGCTCACAACGGTCACCTTCTATGTCCAGATTCCTGCCACGAGGTCAAATGTGCCATTGTCCCAGTTTCCCAATTCCATAGAACGCTTATCTATCAGGGTTTGAAAGCTCCATAGAAATCGTCAATATCTGCCAGAACTTTCCTCAAGTGAAGATTAGCAGAAGATTCCCTGAAGGAAGGCACTGGAGCCTCTCGATATTCAAGACCACCAGCACAACTCTGTCCCACCCAGTTCTTGAGCTGGATTCAGACCCTGCATCCAGGCAGGCCTAGATTTCATCATACTGCTCTAGCTCAATATTGCTGTGGTTGGGTGGTACCCTGGACATCTTTATGCTCCCTGCCCCCTCACCCCAAACTGTTTCAGCCTCCCCTCTTTTCCACTGTGTTTATTCTACTTTTATAACAAGGTTTTTGCCTCCTCATTAACACAATAGTTATCAATATCACTCTCTTACTACGTGTCTGCCAGAGCTGACATATATGGTCTTACAGATTTTGAACTTCATAACTCAGCAGGGCACCATCAGATAAACTTCTGCCCAAAGTTGTGCAGTCCCCAATTTACACAACTGTACATGGTAGCCTTGTTGGCATTTGCTAATCGCTTTACATGCTGCTGCTCATATAATCTGCACAACAGCCCTATAAATTAAATGCTATTATCCAGATTCTCACAGAACACTAAGCCCACAGATTAAAACTCCCAAGGATTCATAGCTACTAGATGACCAAATTAGGATATATATTTTGATAACTAGATGTGAGGTTATCAAATTTTTAAAAAGCTAAATAAACTCTTGTTCAAGTGAAGCACGAGCAGAAACACAACTAAACCAGATTAGAGTTGCGTAGCCTCGCCTTGATCAGTCTCTTCTCTCCCAGCCCCAGGCCCTCCTTGGAAGCCCTTCAAAGATTCTCTAGGGTTCCTAAAGGGTTCTTGGTGGACCCTTTGTCCTATGCTAGACTGAGGAATCCACTGGAACCTCAGTGAGGTTATCTGTTACAGTGGCCGCCTGCATGGCTCCTGATAACCTCCTCTCTATGCCGTCTAGAACTTTCCTCTTCCTTCCCACAACCAGGCTTCCCACCTCCCAGGTGCTGGTGCACTATACTCAACAGGCTCTTACCACCTGTTGAGTTTCACCGAAGCCGAGACAAATCCACTTCCTTGTCCTCCTCAGCATCAGATCACCAAGCAGCCTGACCGAGACTGAATTCCCCGAGCCCCTTTGGACGTGGACGCCTGGAATACAGCCTACTTTCCAGCCCTGGAGAGAAGCCTGGGAGAATACAGGTCCCCCCAGCTGCAGACACTGGGGACCTGGCTGTATCTCTCCCTGTGCTGTCTCTTCTTGCTGAGGCCTGAGCATGCGCCCTGACCTAAAGCAGGGCCATAGTGTATGGTACCGAGCGCCTCACTAAGAGGAGCCTCCTTACTAGATGGAACTGAATGGTGCAGTTGGTGTCAGCCCCTCTGCAGAAGGAAATAAAGCATGGAAACTCTTTCCCCTGCACATCGCCCCCTCCTAGCAACCCGTAGTCTGAATAACCCACTAGTATACCACTTCCCTAACGCCCCAGGATAGGCTGCGGGCCCCATTGTGGACTCTTTCCTCCTCTCATCATAGCACTTAACTCTATGTTATGGTTCTCTGCTTATTTGTGCCTCCCCAGCTAGACTCGCAGGTCCATGAGAAAGGGGACTTTCTCTGCCTGTTCAGTATTCTACCAAAAACCTTTGCATTGAACCTGACATACAGTGGGTGTTGAATAAATGAATTACTGTGAATTTTTGATTTACAACATACTAATTTATGACCTATATCTTTAGCAGCAGTATTAATAACTATGCATTTAGGCGAGGTTTATTTTTAATTCTTCAACTTACGTCATATTTGGAAAGATCACTTTAATTCTCTTCTTAAAGATGTGACTAATATTTGGTTCTTTACTGTCAGGAATAATGGTGAAAAATGGGTATTAGTTAATTTAACCCTTTAAAGCAAAGAATTCACCTGTCTCTATCTGGTTGTAATCCTGAATTTGTCAACCCTTTAAACAGACTTTTATAATCCTTTAAGAAGTCTTTTTAGGGGCCGGCTCCATGGCCGAGTGGTTAAGTTTGCACGCTCCGCTGCGGCGGCCCAGGATTCGGATCTTGGGCGCGGTCATGGCACCGCTCGTCAGGCCATGTTGAGGCGGCGTCCCACATCCCACAACTGGAAGGACCTGCAACTAAGATATACAACTGTACGGGGGGATTTGGGAAATAAAGCAGAAAAAAAAAAAAAAGATTGTCAACAGTTGTTAGCCCAGGTGCCAAGCCTTAAAAAAAAAGTCTTTTTAATTTGTTTCAAAGACTGTTTCCTCTTGAACTTATCATCCATTTTTTTCCAGTTGTCCAGTTTTATTGAGAAATAAGTGACTTATGTCACTGTGTAAGTTTAAGGTATACAGTATGATGGTGTGACTGATATATATTGTGAAAGCATCTATTTTTACAATCTGATGTAAACCTAAAATTTTTGCTTCATTTAACCCAAACTGTCAATAATCAATGTTTCATTTATTAAAAACAAATCTGATAGCAAGGATTTGTTTTAATTACCAGCCACCTAAGAGTTTATTTTTATGTTCAAAATATTGAATTTGAAACCCCAACATTGAAAACAGCTTTAAATTTGGCAATGTGTGCCGTAGTCTTGATAGCCCATAATTTTACTTATCCCGAATAATTTTTAATATTCCCTGAACTAAAACCCTAAGCTGTCTTTTCTCTGAATGTGACCGAGGTGTCGAGTTTGAATCTCCGGTTACAGGCTTTGTTGTTGCAGAATAACCACAGGTGACAGAGGGCCACCCTTTGATCTGTCCCAGCCTCAGACACCAGGAGAGGGAAACATCTGAGGAGTGGGTTTTGTCCACTTTGACTTCCTCTTGACAAACTCGTTCTCACACTATTTCCAGAGACAAATATTTTGAAAGTGAAGAACACGAGAGGTTGCTAAATATTAGCTTTCAAAGGCTTGGAGTCACGTGCTATTTGCTTGCATTACCTCTTCTTCAAGCCTATATAAAGACTCGTGTTTACTCTCGAACACTCTTTAGGGCCGAGGCGCTGCTGGGTAAAGAAATATGCAGAGAAGAATGTAAACATGGCTGAGACTTGCTGGGTTCTGTGCATGCAGAAATCTTTGCTTGGTTTAGGCAAAGCAGAAAAACGGAGAAGGAGAGAATGAGAAACATACGATTTTAAAGGCAAAAATGAAGTCTTACATGAAATCCATTCCAAAAAGTGAAAAGAAATAGCTTTCTTAGCCCAGATTTTCTGCAAGGACTGAGATGATTGCTCACCCCGATGTAAGAGCATAACATTTTCTCGTGGTCTGAAATATCCAAGAATTATCAAACTTGCCTTAGTCTACAAGCATGAAATGACAGGCGCTGCAGGTCATAGTTTGAGTCTCATTTAAGTTAACTCAAGCATAATTTGTAAACTGTTGGCATTGTAAGGTGGCCCTTCAGCCCCTCTCCCTGAAATGTTGCTGGGTAAAGTTAACGTTCTAGAGTTTTCCGTAACTGAATTGTCTCGGATTACTTCAGTTAAGACTCCCAGTGGTAAGTGCTTATGAACTTTTACCTCAATCTTTCCAAGATGGTGTGTACCTTTTGCTGCCTTCCTTATACACAGCATTTGAAATGTAAATTTAACTTCTGATGACAATTTAAGTCTAAATGTGCCTTGTTCTATTGAAGGCGATATGTTAACATATTCAACAGAGTCCAGGCTCAATGATTTATCAGCTGTGTGACAGTCGACAAACTATTTAATTTCTCTGATCACCTACTTCCTTCTTAGTAGAATGAGAAGACACTTACTTTCTTGACTTTCTAAATGTTTGTGAGGACAATGAGGTACAGAGTGTGAAAGGAACTTACAAACAAGAATATTGTACAAATACGAGAGTAGAGATTATGGGGAGGAATGATCAGGTGGAAAACTTTACTCAACATAAAATTTTCACAAAATTTTCAATTATTTTTCAACTTTTATTGCTCTATTTAGGTTTTGTTTTCTTGATAAAGTTATGATAATTTTGTTTCTATTTTCAGAAACAATCATGCACTTAAGATTTTTTAAATATTAGAGTTGACCATTATGTTATCTCAATGCTTAAAAACTGCTCTGTATGACATTACACCTTTTCTCATTTGTCAATAAATTTATTTGAGTTTTCTCGCTTTTAGTGTACTTTTTTTCAAAGAACCACTAACCTAATAAGAATGGTAACTTAATCCTCCAAAAGTTTCTATGAGGTAGGAACTATTTTATCCCCATAGTATTATATTGAAGTGCTTGTGATGAATACATAGTTCATTTGGTTTCATTCTATCAAGATAATAATGAAAGCATTCCAGAAGGGCTTTATCCTCTTAGCATATCTCATTGTTGTTATTTTCTAAGTAACACTGATAAAAATTTATTTCAAGTAAATGTTTGTTTGGTTTTTTTTTTTTTTTGAGGAAGATTGGCCCTGAGCTAATATTTGTGCCCATCTTCCTCTCAAGTAAGTGTTTTATGGAAGTACAGCATATCTACAGAGAAGTGGAGAACATGAACACCTCCATATTGGTCAGCCTTCAGGGTGGTCTCAATGTTCTTCACCTCCTGGTATTCACACCTTCCATATTGAATTATGCCTGGCCTGGGTGACCAATGCAGTACTTCAGAAGGGGCATTGTGTGACTTATGTAGAGGACAGAATTCACCAGCACCAACTTGCAAGTCCTGTGAGTGCACCACTTTGGGATGAATCCCCCCCACCACGGTCAAGCCTTCAGATGATTCTAGACCACAGCCTTTAAGCCTTCTAGCTAAGACCCCAGACATCAGGGAGCAGAAACACACTACCTCTCTGTGCCCTCTCTGAATTCCTGATCCACAGAAACTATGAGTTAACAAATTATTGTTTCTTTAAGCCACTAAGTTTTAGGGCCACTATTATACACCATAATCAATACATATCATGCAGTTATAACCCAAATCAAGATATGAAAGATCAATTCCCCTCCAAGCCTCTCTCATGCTCCCGCTTAATCGTACCCCACCCACTGTCTTGATTTCTGACATCAGTTTTGCCAGCTTTTGAAATTCATTTTAATGAATCCTACAGTACATATTTTTTGTGCCTGGCTTGTTTTATGGAACATTATGTTTGTGAGATGATCCAAGTTTTTGCAGGTGGATGTAGTTAATTTGTTTTCACTAACATGTAGTATGCATGGGATATACCAATATTTAATTATTCTACTCTTGGTGGATATTTGAATTATTTCCAGTTTGGGGCTATTATGAATATTGATGTTATAAATTTCTTAGACATGTCATTTGGTGCATATATGATGCATTTCCATAGGGAATATACATGGGAGTAGAATTGCTGGGTCACAGGAAACACATATGTTTAATTTTAGAAGGTGCTCATTTCCACTCCCAAGAGAAGGGAACAAGAGTTCTCATTGCTCAACATTTTTGCAAATATGTGGCAATGATGGTCTTTTAATTTTAACTATTCTGGCGTATTCATAGTGGTGCTATCCCTGTGGTTTCATTTCATTGTGGGATTGAATTTTCTTATGCATCCTTATTAGCCACGCGGATATTCTCTTTTAAGAAGTGTCTGTTCAAGTTTCTTGAACTTTTCTCAGTTGGTTCCTCTGTCTTTTTCTTATTACTTACTAATAATCCTTTAAACAATCTGGCTGTGAATCCCACTTATTTCATGACCCGTTTCCTCCTCTCTTGCTTTCTTTTGGATTAATTATTTTTTATTTTGTCACTCTCCCTTCTGCTAAGCTTATTTTCCTATTATTTGAGTGTTAAAACTAGTGGCTACAATATGCATTCTTGAATTATTATCATAGTCTAATATAATGAGTTCTTTTTCCATTCATTAGATAACTTAAGTGGATTATAATTATGGAACAAAAGGACAAATTTTGAAGTGTTGACAATGTAAAATAATGTACTTCATAAACACTGGGAGGTGGAAGAGGTGAAAAGAGATGGGAGGAAATAATCTTGTGTTAATTTCTTCATATTTCATAACAATCAGTAAGTACAGTCTACAGGCAATAAAGAAAGAAACAGAGATTTAGATATGTTATTTTTTAATTACAAAAGTAACCATTAGAAGAACAGCAATGCACATTTGTCTTTCATTTTTGCTTTCCAGAATCTGAGCCACTTTGTATGTGTAGAGAATTGTCCACCTTATCAGTCCTAATGGGAAGAAAGACTTTCCAAGGATAAAGGATGAAAATCAGTATTCACTTTTCCCCTTGTAATTTGGGCACAGGCCCATGATTTAGGCTATGCCAACAGAGGCTCCCTCACTATTCTTAATAGAAGAGCTGATGACCCAAGAAAAAGAAGCAGAGACTCTCTCGCTTTTCTCTCTTTCTGGGGTCAGGATGGGATAGGGTGAACAGCAAGGCTGGCCATGATTTCTTCAGCAGAATTCATTCCCAGGTGTAGTTTGGGGCATTTTTATCAGTTATTTATCCTCGAACCTCATTTCCCAGCTTTATTAATGACTATATAGCTACTCAATATTCTTTTTGATTTAGATAAAAAATATCTGTAAAGTTACTAAAGTGTGCTGAACACTTTTTTAAATCCTTCAGATTGTATCTACAATTACAACTAGAATATTTAAACTATACAAAGGACAAGGGAAGCTTAAATGAAGGAGAAATGTTGAAAACATAACAATAAGCAGACACTCGAGGTAAAGGCTTAAAAAAATAAATAGAAAATAAAGGATCCCAATTTATTATCAGATGAGGAAAAGTAAACAATAAAATTATGCTTTATAATGATAAACTACATAATGTACAATGCAGTATATTGAGCATAAATCTTTATGAACCAAGTTACAAAACATCACACACCTGAAGCAAAGTCTACAGGATATAAACAAGAGGAAAAATAAATGGAAAAACAATGGCTATAGAGGATCTAAATAACGCAGTAAAGCACTACAGAACAAACAGAAAATAGATCTTTTTTTCTACATGTTGATGGAAAATTTATAAAAATTGACTATATTACACAATAAAAATTCTAAAAAGGTAGAAGTACAGAGCAAATTATGTAAGTAATATAGAACTATAATAAAAATTTTAAAAACCTAACACACTATTTTGAGCTGGTAATTTTAAAACTTTATCTTAGGTAATTAAAAAATAAGAATATTAAGGGCTGGTTGAGTGGTTAAGTTCGCGCGCTCTGCTGCAGGCAGCCCAGTGTTTCGTCGGTTTGAATCCTGGGCATGGACATGGCTCATCGAGCCACACTGAGGCAGCGTCCCACATGCCACAACTAGAAAGACCCACAACTAAGAATATACAACTATGTACTGTGGGGACTTTGGGGAGTAAAAGGAAAAAAATAAAATCTTTAAAAAAAAACAAGAATATTAAGCCTCAAATTCCAAAATATTAAGAAAATGAAAATGACAATCCTAAAATATGGCTACAGCTGTGTAGAGATGCAAATTTATATTAAGCATTTACAGTATTAAATAAGAAAGTAAAAACAGTAAATATCCTACTCAATAAAGACAAAAAATTAATATAAGAAAAGCAGAGGAAAAAATTAATAAGGATAAAGAATAAGTGATGAATTAGAAATTACAAAAAAAAGAGAACTGATAAATCAATCCTAGATTTGTTCTATCTTTAGAAGTAGATCAACCACTGACAAATCTAATTCCAAAAAGAATATCTACATACAAATATATTCAGCAGAATGCAAAAAAAAAGTAACTAAACTAAACATAGATACATACATAGATTTAACATCCAAACACAGATACACGTTTTAAATGCATATATACATTTATTAAAATTGACTCAAGAAGAGATGGAAATCTAAGGTGCAACTCTCTACCCTGGCCACATATTAGAATTATGGGAGTGGAAAAAGAGTTGAGTTTAAAACTAAACTAAAGTAAATGATAAAATTGTCATAGAGCTTCATCCTAAATGCACCAGCCCAACGATATAAATTCCTTTCACATTATCAAATAAAAGATTATGTTGATACTATATTAAATGTTCTAGAGAAAAATGAAAAAAGCATTCAAAATCATTTTTGTAAGACCAGCATAACAACAAAACCAAATCTTAGAAAGTCTGCATAAAAATCAAAGAAAATAGAACCACAGGCCAATCCCACATCTTACAAAAGAGAATTGCATAGATTATTATAAGAAAAACATGCTCCAGAGAAGTAAAGTTTGTACCAAGGTGTAAGGACAGATCCTTAAAAGGAAATCTATTAAATTAATTAAGCATATTATGAGATTAAAAAAACATAAATATCTCAATAGACATCAAGACCGCATTTTAATAAGAGCTGATGTCCATCCATGATTTAAAATAAAATCAATCATTTTTTAAATAGAAAGAGGTGAGTATTTTTTCAACATGCTAAAAATATTACACACAATAAATCAAAGCCAGCCTTATGCTCAATGGTGAAAACCCAGAAATATTTCCATCAAAGGCAGAGACAAAATTAGAATGTCATCTGTCACTACCTGTAAATGGTGGGGCTACAATTTGAACCCAGGTTTGCTCTGTCTATTGTGGATGGTGACTTCCAAGAAAAAGAATGCAGTCAGTTCATCAATCATCGAATAACATTATTGCGTGAAAAAGTCGGTTACAAACCAGTATTATCCACTTTTGGTAAAACAAACTGCAAATACATAGATTTGCATATTTAAGTCCTATTGATGTATTTTGATATGCATAGGGAAAGTCTGTAAAAGCAGACACAGTGCTGTTACCATGATGGCGTGGGAGGGGAGCATTGTGAGGGGACATTGATTTGCTACCTTTTATGGCTTATAACGCGTTCACACAGTGTTTCAGGTCCCCCCCACTTCCTGCCCCCAAAGCGCATGTATTACTTTCATAATCAGGAAAAATAAATTTCCAATATAGACAAAAAAATTGAATGAGTCACCTAGAAATATTATGGCAATTATTATTTATGAAAATATTTCTATGGCACAAGTAGAAGAATGATTTCCCTGCCAATAAAGCCGAAAAGATAATCTAAGGGAGCCGTTTTAACACTATTTAAAAATTCAAACAGTGAACATTTCTTTGGGGGATGCTCTTTGAAGAAAATAATGCTTTCATAGAAATCTGCCTTCTCTTTTAGTGACAAGTATTCTGGAGACTACTTAAATATGCTTTTCGTGGGAGAAAATCCAAAGTGAAATGTGGTGGTGGTCCTGGCCTCCTCGTCCCTTTCTGACCCCTTGGGGCCTCACTCTTGTCCTTCCTGACTCTTACAGGAAGGCAGGAGCTGCTGGCTGGCTGGCGAACATTGAATTTGGCTCACAGTTGTGTTTTGTTTGTCCTGCAGTAAATTATCTGAATTAGTTGCCAACATTGGAGAATTGGGAGAGCCCACATAAAAAGACCCAGATCTTCTTGAAAACCTGGAGGCCTTTACAGGGCTGAGCCCCTAGTCCCGCCTGGGAGCAGCCCGCCCTGGCTGGGAGCTGCGGGCCTGCTGTTACAGGAGGCCCCAGCTCCTGAGGTCCTCAGTCCCCTGCATGTGGCTTCACCCTGGGGAATGCATTTTCTGCACCCTGTGCCTTACAAATCCTTCAAAACCTGCTTCTAGCCTTTACCTTTAGTCACTAACGATTGATGAAGATGTATTGTGCCATTCTATCTGTGCAGAGTTTTCATTTTACGAAAAAGCCAAGCAATAAAGAGATTCTGCCCCCATTCTAAGTCCTAATTCGTCTAGAGATGCGCTGTTTTACCTGAAACAATGCAAATCCCAGAGTTGATACAGCCTCTTAAACAATCTCCTTTGGCATCCCCTGAAGGCAACGCCTGCTTTTAAATCAACTGCTACGCTTTTCTGCTGTGAAAACGATCTCAGCGCGTTTTCCAGCTTCTGGTTAACTCGGAACACCGTGCAATGCTGCCACCTTGTGGCCAGGTCCATGAAGCAGCCCCAATAGCATTGCGTGAGGTCATGTTGCCATCTGCTGGGCCATCCCACGACTGCATGACATGTACAAGAGACCTCAGAGGCCCGGCATGTAAATGAACTGCTGAAATACCCATGAAACTGTGCATGGGTGACTGCTCACAGTGGCTAATTATCTGTGGATAGTTGCAACATTGCCAGTCCAATGTCAGTGACGTCATAGAATGTTGATGCTGGAAACAAATGTAGATTTTTACGCCAGGAAATTGAGAACCAGTTATCTTTGAGAATAAGAGAAGACATTGATGCATCTGAGATGGTTTAGATTGGTGCTTCCCAAATGTTTTCAGCTGGCTACCTTAGAATTGACGGGGGAGTTTGTTAGAAATCTGTCTTCCGTTCTAACTCAGAAATACCTGGAATCTGTATTTTTATGAGATCCTCCAGTGACTTGGTGAGCACCCTGATTCATGAACCTCTGGGTGACATGCCAGCTAGTGGCCCCAGAGTGCATTCATTTGCTCATTCAGAATTTATCATGTGTTTAGGTGCAGTGTACTGAGCTAGGTTTGATTTCAAAGAAGGAGACCTTCCTTCTTCAGGATGAGCACTGTCAAATGAGGTGCTACATGCATGTGGTTGAAATAAACATGGAAATTTAATTCCTGCAAGGATGTCCACAGTATAGCAGAAAGAAAGCAGAGGCATCCCCATATTTTCTCCAGTGAGAACAGAGTGGCTTTCCAGGGGAGTGTATAAAGACCCAGGTACTTGCCAGCAGACCTGTGGGAATGGAGAGCAAATACCATCCTAGGTAAAGAAAGTGAATGCACAGGTGCAGAGGCTTGAGGAGCACATAAGCTCTGAGGATCTAGAAGGACTGAGTGATGCCAGAACTGTAACATTTTCAGCAAGGGGGCAAGAATTGAAACTGCCCAGGGGAGTAAGATCCACATCAAAAGGCCTGTAGACCCTGCAAATGAATGGACGTTTCATCATATAAGTAAGTGACAGGGAGCCACGGAATATTTGCACACGATTCAACTTGTGTTTGGAGTACTTGAGAAGAGTATAAAAATGGGTTAGAGAAGGCTGCTGCAGAGGAATGAGCATAGGCCAAACACTACTATGAGAGTTTGGCCCATGATGATGAGGACCCGGCAGTGGGATTGGAAGGAGAAGCAGAGATGAAGACATTCCTAAGCTTAACAAGTGGGAGCATGAGTGGTTGGATGTGGAAGGTTAGGCAAAGGGAAGAAACTAAGATAACTCTAAGAGTCATTTTTCCCTCCTCTGACTGGAGCACCTGGGTAAATTGAGGTATCATTCCTTAAAGAAGAAAATAAAGGGAGGTGAGCTGAGTTTGGGTAGGAATATGGTTTTGAGACACTCACATGGCAATGCTGCAGCACCAATGTAGGACTATCTAGTAGTTAGTCTGGAATTTAAAGAGATGGCTGAGCTAGAAGTTAACCTGCTGTGGGTGGTAAATCCAACCATGGATATTACATAGAGTGCAAAGAGAAGGGCAGTACAGAAGGGGCCGGGGAAGATGTGCTATATTTAAGGAGTCAGAACAGGAGCTGGAAAATGACAAACCAGAGAAGTAAGAAGTGAAACAGAAGCCACAGGGAGGGAAGAAGGTTTCAGAGAAGTGGGGTGGTCAACAGCATCAGATGCTTCCGAGTGGACCACTAGGACTAGGACTTGTTTGTCAAACTGCAATGGGAATCCCACAGTTTAGCAAGAGCGAGAGCAGCAGAATGAATAAGATGAAGAGAGAGGGGTACAGAAGTGACACTCCCATGCTACTAAACCCCACAGCTGACGTTTAGATTTTAGACCCTCACGCCTGCATTTTGCCCTGTTGTCTACTCCATCCTTCATGGAAAAGAGGTGAAAAGCTCAGAAGGGCAAAGGAGGCGAACAGAAGTAAAGAGGGCAGCCAAGGCAGAATGATTTATGCAAAGGGCAAAAAGGGAACGGGTGCATGGCTTGAACTACTTTTTTCTGTGAAATAGATGCCAGGAGCAGAACTGTCTGCCCAGCAAGGATGGGGGTAAGAAGTGAAAGTTTGAAGGTAGCTACTGAAGGGATCTGAAAAGGAACAAGGCAAATGTTATGAATTTTTAGCCTATCAATCTGCACAGATGTGATTTTCACAGCAGTGCTCAGGAATCCAAGAGTTTTTCTAGAAGAGGGGGAATGTTAACAAAATAGGTACAGAGCAATGAAAAGAACCCTACTCACTGCTATAGTCTTGGTCCTCCCCCAGCTATTAAGAATCTCCATGACCTTGGCTTTCATTTCATCACCTGCAAAGTGAAGTTCTGGAACCAAATGTTTTCTTGGCTGCCGGTCAGCTCTAGCAGATTCTGTACATGTAATTGCTCAAGGTCTCATGGGCAGTCAGTATCACCCCAGTGGTCTTCCTTCTCCCCAACAATTCTATGCCAAACATAGGTCACCCTAATTAATTATCAACAACTCTTTGAGGTAGGTACTATCATGATCTCATTTTGTAGGTGAGGAAACCGAGGCTGAGAGAGGTTAAGAAAATTGCCCAATTACACATAGCTAATAAATAGTAGAGCAAGGTTTTGAACCCATATAGTCTGACTTCAGAGTACAGAATCTCAACACTTGGTCTACACTATTTCCCTCTAAAGATGATTGAAGAAGCCAAAGGAAAGGTTCAGAAGGTCCTTTAAGAATTTGAGAATTTCAGCCAGTTTGAGAGTTGTTCTTCCACTAAATCCTACACTTTGAGTCTTGGTCTCAAAGCAGGTCCAAGCTGAGGTCCTCACATCTCTTGAGAATCAAGCCAGAGGGGGCTGATGTTAGCATCATGGTGTAGTGAGCTGTTCCCTTAGTGTCTTCCCCCTAAGATACAACCAAAAGGACACTAGCTAACCAACAGAAGACATCCACACAGCACAATAGATTGTCTGAGACATTCACTCTGCCATAATATGAAGGTGGGGGTGCTGGATCCCAAGGAAGCTATGGGAGGATGTGAGTAGATCTCCTCCTCTTCCCCAGCAGGAGCAACCTAGGTCATGGGACCTCATGCAGTCGCCGGCAGAGAGGAGACTGGGGAACAGGCAGGTCTCCACGCAAACACTTTCACTTTCCGAGTTGCAGCCCAGCCTGTGGGAATGGTCCACACTAAGGCAGTGCAGCCACCATGTGGGCACCCTCGCCAAACCCAGCAGCCCACGCAGGCTGCCAGTGAATGCAGAGCGGGCTCAGAGGTGCAAAAGAACATGCCCCTCCCCTCCCTTCCTACCTGGTGCACCAGCTCAGCCAGTCAGCCAGGGCAGCAGATCCACACCAGAGCACCTGTGCCTGCTTGTGTTACTTGCAAATGCAGATAAACCCTATTGGGCACAACTTCCAGCAGACATGGCAGGTTCAGAAAACACAGCTCCTGCTCCCCTCCCCCAATGGTGGCAGGTGGAATCTGTGGCAAGATACTACCACCATGCATCTGCAAAGGTCTACTTCATCAAATACCATGAAGAAATACATTAACACTCCATATCAGAAGCAGAAACAAATCCTGAAGTCACATAAATTTACAATCTAAGTGATAGAGAATTCAAAATAGCTATCATCACGAAAATCAATGAGTTACAAGAAAACTCAGAAAGACAGTTCAATGAACTCAGGAATAAAATTAATGAGCAGAAGGAATGCTTCACCAAAGAGATTGAAACTCTAAAAAAAATTCAAAGAGAAATGCTGGAGATGAAGAACACAATGAATGAGATAAAAAGCAATCTAGAAACCTTAGAAAACAGAGCTGACATTATGGAGGACAGAATTAGTAATTTAGAGGACAGGAATATAGAAATGCTTCAGGTGGAGGAGGAGAGAGAACTAAGGCTAGAATTAAGCCAGAGGAATTCAGTGAATGATTTCATTCTTTCACTAAATTGACACAAACTTCCTCAGAACTCTCATCATATTTGGACTTTTATAGTTGGAGTCATAATAAGAGGCTCACAACTGCTCTGTAACTAACTAAAATTTTATTGTTATATCTACTTCCTGGTCTGTGGTTGTGATTTCCTTAATAGACCAGTGGAGTTGTATAATTCTTAGTTTCTTTGTATGCTCTCCTTCTCTGCTTTGCTCCAAACCACACTGCTTTGAGGAATGATCAAGGAAAGATACAAGCATTTAGAAAGACCCCTTGCCATCATTTATGATAAAACCAGTAGCCCTCAGGCAGAAGGCATCCCATCTCCTCCAGTACATAGCATATCATTGACCATGCAACCATTATACCTAACCAAGTAATATTTCTCTCTACAAATAGAATTATCAGAGTCCAACTATTCCTTCTGTCTGGAACTTTGCCCACTCCACCTTTGCCTGTAGAAAATTGTTTCATCCTTTTAGGTACATCTCAAGTACCAGCTCCTACATTAAGTCTTTGCAGACACTCAGAACCAATTGAATCTTCTCTGTTGAGCCCCTGTATCACTTACTTGTAAACATCCATTATGATGTTTATCATTCTTTGTGTCTGTGTCTTCTTTCTACTTATGAAGAGGGTTTCATTTTCACAGAAGCATGAGGCAGAGTTGGGACATTATCAGTCTGCAGGCTGGCTGCCAAGTTGCCTTCCAAGTCCACCTCCCATTCCTGCACACTCAGCTGGATCAGCACATTCTAGAATCTGGTCTTCAGCCTCAGAGGCCTGGGAAGTCAACTTTCTAAGTACTCCAGAACACATAGACCTTAGAGAGGCTTTCTCATACTAACTAATTTCACCAAGTTTTAAAAAGTGCACAGAATGGCAAGTTATTAATTGACAATGCATAGTATACCAGCATGCTCAGATATTGGTATGGTGAGAAGGCTGCACGAACTGAGGGGAGGGACAAAAGGTATTTGTTATATGAACAAAAACAATTCTTAGCATCCACCTATGCTGTTCAAATGGATATACCTCCACTGTAAAGATTTATCTGTCAGAGACAGACAAGACCTTTCTATGAGCAGAGTTGGGAACCAATGTCATTGAACTTTGTATCTGTGCTGGTCATCTTTCTTCTGTCCATGAGTTCTTTCTCCAAACATAGGATAATATAATTGATTAGCATTTCACTCTCTACGTTATTATGTGTCCCCTTCACTGCCATATCATACTGAGACACTGCCAAATGTTCTCAAACTCTTCAGCCCCATGATAATTAATCATCTCTTGGTTTCCCCCCAAAGCTCATGTGAATCTCATCCATTGTGTGAGGATTTTACTAGCATGAATCTCAGAAGGAGCCCTCAGATGTGGTCTGCAAATTATAAATTTCCCTAAGAGGACAGTATCTTGCTCCTTTTTAGGTGTCTACCATAGTGCCTGACTCAGAGTAAGTTCTCAAGAAATTTTTGAATTGAGTTGAATTTGTCCATTCTGCTGTTTATTTCATTCATGAGGTAACCTTGGAAGAAATTGCATGGATTGAAGAATGTTGGTGCAGCTACTAAATTGGCACTATGCTAAACAATACGTTTAATTTGTCATTTAGTTTGCTATCTCCAAAACATTAGATGACTGTCAAAATTTTCAAGTGAGGAAAGAAATCACAGTGATTGCACTGGGTAAGTTACATCATTATCGAATCAGTGATTTTAAGACAGTGGTTCTCAAAGTGTGGTCCCCAGAACAGCAAAGCAGTATCACCTTGGAACTTGTTAAAAGTACAAAGCTTTATGCCCCTCCTCAGACCTATTGAATTAGAAATTCTAGGGGCAAGGCTCAGCAATCTGTGTTTTAATAGCCCTCCAGATGATTTAGATGCACTCATGTTGGCGAGCCACTGTCCCAGTGTGTTCACAGCCTCACACATGATTTCAATGGCTCTCACCTGCAGATAAGCATAAATCTCATGCACACTCAGCTTGATAGCACATCAGACGATAAGCAACCTTCAATAAGGCATTCTCTATGATATGCCAGCTAGTTGGCATGTATTAAGTATAACGTTGTATGCAAGGGTCACGTTAAATCATAACAACATTTGGTTGACATTGTAAATAAAGATAGCCCTGATAATCACATTCTGATAGTATTTCTAGCCAAAACAGCATTGGAATGATTAAGTCATTAAGAGCAAGACTCTTTGCCAGTTATAAATCCTAGGTGTTACAACATCAGAAAAGAGGAAAAATGCGAAAAATGACCAAAGCTTCATAATGAGGTTAACTATCCCAGGAATGAAGAAGGGAATCCATCTGTGGTTGGACCTGGGCAGGACAGTTAAGAAAGTGTACCGTGGGCATCAGACTTTGAGAAGCCCTGCCAGCTTGCCACTGTGTGGCGCAGACAAGGGTAGAGTTGAGTAGGCTGGCCATGTCCCTGTGACGCTTCTCAGGTGCCCTCTGCTGACTCTTTGGGTGACATTTTATAGCCCTCTGTGGTTAGAAGTAGCAAAAAAGAATATCTTTGGGGCCAAATGAAGCCCAGGGAACTTTGCCTTATTCCTGGAGTGAACGTACAATTACTGTTTGCCCAGGGTAGCCTTGTTCCAAATATTGTTCTTGTGTGGTTATAAGTGTCCTTTTTCCTTTCAAAAGTATTCCAGTTTTGACAATAAACTACATGGTCACTGTAACTATTACTCAAGTGTTCTTCTTTCTCCTTCTCTTCCTCCTCCTCCTTTCTCTCTATCTCTCTTGCATTCTTCCTCCTTACCTCTCTCCTGCTTTCCTCTCCTTCTCTCTTTCTCCACATTTCCCTCCATCACTAAAGAGATTTAACAAAGTTTTTTCTTATGTCCTTGAAATCCAGCTACCAAGAGTCCTGGAGTGTTGCACAATTATCACAGTACTCCTAGGGTATCATTCATATGCACGTGGTGAGAATGGCGCCATTGGAATTGTGCAGTTCATGATCTACACAGATATATGTGGTATCATGCTAAGAAGAGCCCCTAGGATGAGATCTTTAACTCCAGACTGGGTCATCTGACCAGTCCCTGAATCTCTAAATGATTTTCTTGCCCCAGGCTGATAAAGGCTTGGGCTATGTAAAGACCTGGAATTCTTGAAATTGGAATTTTATCTGCAAAATTAATCAGAACCTTGCCCCATATTCATTTCTCCAACTCACACTTGCTTGTTCCATTGCTCAGCCTAATTTTTTGACTTCTAGCCCTTTGATTGAAGATCTAGTTCACCTTTGACATCTCCATCCTTTGCAAGATACAACCTTTTTCTTCCAGTCCAATCTGCATGTTCACTGCCCTATGCAAATCCCGATGGTCCCCTAGAAAATTAGTGGAGAACAGAACATGGTGAACCTAGGAAATCAACCAATCCAGAGACCATTTTCTGTCCCAAGGATATCAAATATGCCCACACTTCATTACCTTAGAAAAGGTTAACTGAACTCAGTTTCTCTCATAAAATCTACTGTAGCTTAGGATCCTTTAGAAAGTCCCTAGAACTGACATGGCTACTGTCTAGATGGCAGAACAGAGAAGCTCCAAGAACAGTTTAGCCTCTGGAACACTTAGAGCACAGGCCATCTAAATACCCCAAATAGTTCAGTGGAAAGAGCCCGGAGATGAGAGTTATGGGATCTAGGGAGACCACCTAAGGAAGCACCTCTCAAGAATACACTTCAGTAA
This sequence comes from Equus quagga, assembly GCF_021613505.1. Taxonomy (NCBI): domain Eukaryota; kingdom Metazoa; phylum Chordata; class Mammalia; order Perissodactyla; family Equidae; genus Equus; species Equus quagga. Next base: position 85,823,608 of record NC_060268.1, on the reverse strand, counting down.
CCCCCAACCCAGTACCTCTGTCTTAGAGCCCCCCACTGGGGCTATACACAGATCCTGGGAGTGCCTAAGATACACGTTGCGCTATAGGCTCAGGACAAACTCTTTTGGATGACTTTGCTTTGGAGAATGTCCCCATTGACTTGCCCACGTCTCACGCTGGGCCTGTCCCCTCCTTATCAAGAGGGTGTTTACCTGTTCCATTCTATGTTCTTCCTTATTAGAAGTTCTGGCTCATGTCTCTACCTATCCTCTATGGCCTCCCCATAAAGCAAGAGTCTAGGATAGTCCCATGCCCTCCTAAAAGGGCAGGACCTTCTACCTTCACTCTCCTTAACTTGACCTCACTAGATGTCCTACAGAGCTGACGCCTTCTTGCGACTCTCACCAACCTCACCAAAACCCCTTCTGCCAAGATCACCTCCTGATTAGTGGTCAAAGGATTCTTTTCCATTTATACCACACTTACTTTTGTTTTGCTCACTTTTACTTCTTCAGTTTTATAAATTACATACTGTTTTTACATACAAAGTATTATACATTTTTTTTGTAGATGCATAGATGAGTATATATCAGTCTATCCCCACTACAGACGGGATACAGAACAATTCCAATCCAAAAGAATTCTCTTGTTGTACCTCTTTGCACTCAGACTCTGTCCTCACTCCTAATCCTTGGCAACCACTGATCAATTCTCTGTTCTTATATTTCTTCCCTTTTCCAGAATATCGTATAAATAGAATCAAGCAGTATATGTTAGCTTTTGAAACTACATTCTTTCACTCGGCACAATGGTTCTCAATCAGGGACATTTGGCACTGTCTAGAGATATTTTTAGTTGTTATAAATTGGGAGAGGAAGCTGTCACTGCCATCTAGTGGGTAGAGGCCAGAGATGAGACTGAAGAGCCTACAATACACAGGACAGCCCCAGCACAAATCATCCAGCCCAAAAATGTCAATAGCCCCACTGCTGAGAAAACTTGACTTAGCACAATGCATTTGAGGTTCATTTATATTGTTGTTTGTATCTATGCTTCATTCTTTTGTATTGCTGAGTAGTATTTCATTGTGTGGCTATAACACAAATTGTTCATCTCTTAGCCCTTGAAAGACATCTGAGTTGTTTCCAGGTATGGACAGTTATGAATAATGCTGCTACAAGTGTCCATGCACAAGTTTTGAATGAACATAAGTTTCATTTCTCTGGGATACATACCCAGAAGTGAGACATCTGGGTCACATGGAAAGTGTATGTTAGCTTTTTAGAAACTGCCAATGGTTTTCTAGCGTGGCTATACCCTTTTGCATTTCCATCAGCAGTGTCTGTGAGTTCCTGTTGCCCTGCATTGTCAACAGCACTTTTATCATCCTTGGTTTTATGCCAGCATTTGACAGTGCGGATTGAGAAATAGAACATTACCACACCTGGATCTCTCCTTGGGATCACTTTCTCTCACCACCTACCACTCAAAGGTAAACACCATTCTACCTTTTAATAGCAGAGATTCAATTTAAATATTTAAACTTTATATAATTGAAATCATAAAATACAAACTCTTGTGTGTCTGGCTTCCATCTCTCAGTATTTATTTGTGAAACTCACCCATATTGTGTGTAGTTGTAATCAATAGTACTATTGTCGCATAGTACCCTTTTATGTGACTATACTATGTTTTAATTTTAAATTCTATTCCTAATGAATGTTTCATTTTCTTTTTATTGAGGTTGAATTTCTATTCAACAAAATGTACTCATTTTAAGTGCATAGTTCAGTGAATTATGGCAAATATATATACTTGTGTGAACACCAACACTCTCAAAATGTAGCACATTTCCTCACACCAAAAACAGTTCCTCACTCACCTTTGCCTTGATTCCTCTCAGACACCCTCAGGCCCAGATGCACACTGAACTGATTCCATCACAGTGACTTAGCTTGGTCTTTTCTAGAATTTCATGTAAATGGAAACATACAGTAGGTGCTCTTTTTTGTCTGACTTCTCTGGGTCAGCATAACAGAGGTTCATCTATGTTATTTAATGTATCAGTACTCTGTGCTATTTTATTATTGAATTGCATTCCAAAGTATGACTATACTACAATTTTTACCTATTCACTTCTTGTTGGACATCTTTGGTGTTCCGGATTTGGGTTATTTTGAATAAAGCTGCTGTGAAAACTCATATACAATTCTATATGTGGATGTGCACTTTCATTTCCTTGGGTAAATAAACAGGTGTGAGATGGCTAGGTCATATGTTATATCTATATTTAATTTTATATGCCAAAGTGATTTCCAAACTGGTTGTACCATTTTGCGTTCCCCATAGCAATGATTAAGAGTTCTAGTTGCTTCAACATCCTCACCAACAAGTTTTGGCAAAATTTTCTTTTGTTTTGTTTTTAATTTTAGCCATTCTAGTTGGTACACAGTGGTATCTCATTGTGGTTTTAGTTTGCTGGTTGGAGTGTTTTATATGTGTCAAGTTATTCAAGTCTTCTTTATCATCACTGAGTTCTGTCTACTTGTTCTATCAATTACTGAGAAAGGATTGTTAAAATCTCCAATATAGTTGTAGACATGTCTGTTTCTCCTTTGTGTTATATAAGGTTTACTTCACATATTTTGAAGCTGCGGTATTAGGCACTTACACATTTCAGATTATTATGTTCTCTTGATATCTTGGCTCCTTTATCATCACATAATGTCCCTCTTTATTCCTGGTCATAATCTGTTTTCTGAAGTCTTCATCTGAAATCAATATAGGCACTTCAACCTTCTTTTTACCTGATTCTTGTTCATTTTATATTAAATCATCATGTCTGCAACAAATATTAGTTGAGTCCCTGACTCTACACCAGAGTCACCTGCAACTAATATTACTGAAGAAAACAAAGACCTTTGCCCTGTAGAGCTTACATCATGTGAGGAAAGGTAAACAATGAACAATCCTCATAATAAGTAAGTAACCAGTATGTTCGAGGGTGAGTAGCACCATGCAAAATAATGTAGAAAAGGGTAAATGGATTGAGAATACAGCTATGGGGAGGGAGGAGGTGGTAGTTACATTAGAACTTTTTTTTTAAGATTTTATTTTTCCTTATTCTCACCGAAGCCCCCCAGTACATAGTTGTATATCTTAGTTGTGAGTCCTTCTCATTGTGGCATGTGGGACGCCACCTCCACATGGCTTGATGAACAGTGCTAGGTCCACGCCCAGGACCAAAACCTGCAAAACCCCGGGCTGCCGAAGCAGAGCATGCAAACCCAACCACTGTCAGCCCTTACATTTGAACTTTTTAAAAAAGAAATGACCAGGATAGTCCTTCCTAAGAAGATGATATTTGAAAAAGGATTTCAAGGAGATGAGAGGATTAGCCGCAGGGGGTTTTGGTGATGAGTCTCCTAGGCAGAGGAAACAGCCAGTGCAAAGGTCCTCTGGCAGGAACATTCAACTTTCTTCTGATTAGTGTTTGCACGGTATGTGTCTTATTGCATTCCTCCACTTTTAACTATGTCGATCTTTACGTAAATCTACATTTATTTTAGAAAGCATATGTTTAAGTCTTGCTTTTTAATTCAATCTGGCAATCTTTACCTTTTATTTGGAATATTTAAACCATTTTCATTTAGTGTAATTATTTGGTGGTTTGGTCAAAACTGCTGTCTTGCTACTTGCTTTGTATTTGTTATACCTTTTCTTTGTACCTTTTCTATTATTTTTTTCTCATGTATCCATTTGAATTAATTTACTGGAGGAAATTATCTCACCAGAGCAAAACAGTAAGAATGCCACTAATTTAGAGCTATCTCTGCTGCCTGGTCATATTGGACTTCTCATGCTAGTAGACTAGGCAAAGAAAGGAGTTACTGCAGTGGTGGGTAACTGATCTTGACAATCACGAGGAATGGGATTGCTTCTACATACTGCAGGAAAGGAGGAATTCATTTGGAACTCAAGATATCAACTGGGGCATCTATTGGGTTTTCTGTACCAGGGTTGACTATGAAAAAACAATTACCGTAACTATAACCTTATAAGAGCATAGTGCCAGGGCCTAAGAACCCTCAAGGATAATAGTCTGGGTCATCCCACCAGAAAAGCCACTTAGACCAGAAGAAGTAGCAATAATAAAGTGGAATCTAGAATGGTTAGTAGAGGATGGAGTTCAGTGGTGACTATAAGTTATGGTCTCCTGATCAACTAGAGCAGTTAGAGCTATAGCTCATCCCACAAAGTCTCCTATTGTAAGGTGTTGTTTTTTTCCAAACATCTGTAAGATGCCATAACAGGATGTAGTGAAATTAATGTGAGATGTAAGTGTGTCAGATTTCTGTACAGAGTGGACTGAATGGACACTGTCCATACTCCACCTAGATCCCCGAGATTCCCTTTCATCCTTTATGTGTGGCCTTCCTCTGACTTTGGAACTCTTTTGTTTCTAACTGTCCATTCTTGCAATTCTCTTGAGAAGACTACCTTCAGGCTACTGGAGTCCTTTTGCCCAATAAGCAGAGAGCTAAAGCCAAGGAGTTTATATCCCCAAAGCAGCCCTGAGTTAACTGATTAGTGTGGCAGTTTGGAAGCCCAGTTCTTTCCTCAACTTGGAATAAACTCTGTGGTATGATCATGATCAAGCATGATTTTCCTGAGCTCCCTGCAAGATCAAGCTGAGGCTGAAGCTTTGCCCGAAAAACAGACTTGCTTGATTTCTGTCCCTTCCTGATTTCTTTAATTTCTTACTCCTGGGAGCACTAAATCAGTGGTGTCCTTAAGCCAGCTCATACCAGTTAACAGCAACTCATATGAGCCAATTGTTAAATTTCAGGAATTTTGGAAGCTGGTTGTAAAGCACAAACATAATTAAAAATCTTGAAGTCTATGCACATGTCCAGGGTTGGACACACGTTCAGAAAAGACCTGAGAAGACTCTAAGCTTTCAACTTTGGCTGACCTTTAGGTTTTATGCCAGAAGGATGTAAAAATTAGGTAGAGTCGTAAATGGCCTGGCTAAGCATTATGGAGTGTCCCAACACAGCCAATCTGTGAAGACCAGGGGAGTTTTATTTTCTCCATGTTTTTAAGGAAATCTCTGTCAAATCACTACTAGCTCACCACTAGAGACTTCAGGGACCACATATAAGAAAGAATACAGTTCACAAAAAACAGTGAAGAAAAGTCACTGAACAAACAGCCATAATCCACTACATGCAGCAGTAGTAAAACCTGGGGAAGGGGGAGAATCTGGTTTCCAGAGTTACCATTTTAGGATATTCAAAATGTCCAGACTTCAACAAAAAAGTACAAAGCATACAAAGAAGTAACAAAGTATGGCCCATTTACAAAGGAAAAATATTAATAGAAACTATCCCTGAGGAAGGCCAGATATTGGACTTACTAGGTAGAGACTTTAAATCAACTGTCTTAAACATGCCTGAAGAGCTAAGGGGAATCATGAACAAAGAATTCAAGGAAACCAGGAGAAAAGGTCTCACCAAACATACAGTATCAATAAAGAGACATAAATTGCTAAAAGGAACCAAATAGAAATTTTGGAGCTGAAAAATACAATAACCAAAATAAAAAACTCACTAGACGAGTTCAACAGTAGGTCCGAGAAGACCAAATAAAGAACTCACAAACTGGAAGATAGGACAATTGAAATGATCAAGTCTGAGGAGAAGAAAGGAAAAAGAATGAAGAGAAGTGACCAGGCCTAAGAGACCTGTGGGGCACCATCAAATGCACCAACATACACATAACGGGAGTCCGAGAAGAGGAGAGAGAGAACTAGGCAGAACGAATATTTGAAGAAATAATAGTCAAAATTTCCCAAATTTGATGAATGACATGAATCTACAGATCCAGGAATCTCAATAAACTCCAGGTAGGATAAACTCAAAGAGATCCATATCAAACTGTCAAAAACCAAAAACAGAAAGAATCTTGAAAGAAGTAAAATAGAAGAGAGGCATCATGGACAAGGGATGCTCAATACAATTAACAGCCAATTTCTCATCGGAAACCGAGGAAGTCAGAAGGCTGTGCAATGACATATTTAAAGTGATGAAAGGAAAAAAAAACTGTCAGTGAAGAACTGTATATCCATCAAAACTGTCTTTCAAAAACAAAAGAGAAATTAATAAATTTTCAGATAAACTAAAGTTGAAGACGTTCATACTATTTATAGAACAACCCTACAAGAAATGCTAAAGGGAGTCCTTCAGGCTGGAATGAAAGAACACTAGACAGTAAGTTGAAACCATATAAAGAATAAAAAAAAATGTTTAAACATGGGTAAATGTAAATACATAGGTAAATATAAAGCCTACTATTATTGTATTTTGGTTTGTAATTCTTCTTTTTGTTCCTATATGATTTAAATATCACACACATGAAACAGTAATTATAAATCTATGTTAATAGGTATGCAATGTATAACAATGTAATTTGTCAAAATAACAATATAAGGGGGAACAGAGTTGTATAGTAGAGTTTTTGTATACATTGAAGTTAATTTGGTATTAATTCAAATGAAATTGTTACAAATTTAAAATTTTAATTGTAATACTCAGGGCAAGCACTAAGAAAATAACTAAAATATATACAGAAAAGGAAGGGAGAAAGGAATCCAAAAGGAACAAGAGAAAAAAACCAATCCAACACAAAACCAGGTAAAATTGGAGAAAATGAGGACCAAAAAAGATATTAAGACACAAAGAAAACAAATAGCAAAATGGCAGAAGTTCTTTCTTATCACTAATTACCTTAAATGTAAACAGACTAAATTTACCAATTAAAAGACAGAGATTTGCAGGAAGAATAAAAAAAATACGTAATCTTACTGCATTTTGTTTATAAGAGACTCACTTTAGATCCAAAGACACAAATAAGTTGAAAGTGAAAAAAGATTAAAAGATGTTCCATGTAAAGATTAGTCAAAAGAGAGTTAAAGTAGCTATATTAACATCAGACAAATTAGACTTTGTCAAAAGTTGTTACAAGAAACTACAAAGAACATTATGTATTGAAAAAGTGTTGATCCATCACGAATATGTAATAATTATAAACATAAATACACTTTTCAACAGAACTCCAAAATATATGAAACAATATCGAGTCTTCCAATCCATGAACAGGGAATGCCTCTCATTTGTTTAGATCTTGATTTCTTTCAACAGTTTTTTAGTTTTCCACATGTAGATCCTGTAAATATTTAGTTAGGTTCATATGTAAGTATTTCAATTTTTTTGTTACCGTAAATGGCATTTCTGAAAATTTCAAATTCCAGTTGTTCATTGCTGCCATAAAGGAAAACAATTGACTTTGTACATTAATCTTGTAAAATAAGACCTGACTATACTTATTACTTCCAAAAGTTCTTTTGTAAATACTTTGGGATTTTCTACAAAACCTGTCATGTCATCTATGAATAAAGAGTTTATTTGTTCCTTCTCAATCTATAGATTTTTTTTTGTTTTATTGCACTAGATGGGACTTCTAGTACAATGCACAACACAAGAGGTGAGATTAGACCATCTTTGAATTTGTCCCAAACTTGGGGGGGAAGCATCCAGTTTCTCACCATTGCGTGTAATGTTAGCTGCAGGTTTTTTTTTTTTTTTTTAAAGATTTTATTTTTTCCTTTTTTCTCCCCAAAGCCCCCCGGTACATAGTTGTGTATTCTTCGTTGTGGGTTCTTCTAGTTGTGGCATGTGGGATGCCGCCTCAGCGTGGTCTGATGAGCAGTGCCATGTCCGCGCCCAGGATTCGAACCAACAAAGCACTGGGCCGCCTGCAGCGGAGCACGCGAACTTAACCACTCGGCCACGGGGCCAGCCCCTAGCTGCAGGGTTTTTATAGATGGTCTTCATCAGATTGAGGACATTCCTCTCTACTTCTAGTTTGCTTAGAATTTTTACCAAGAACGGGTGTTGGATTTTGTCAAATACTTTTTTCTATCTCAATTGACATGAACGTATGATTTTTCTTCTTAAGCTGTGGATGTGATGGATTACATTCATTGTTTTTGATTGTGGAACTAGCCTTTCATACTTGAAGTAAACCCCACTTGGTTGTGGTGTATAATTATTTTTATACATTGCTGGATTTGATTTGATTTGATTTGCTAATGATTAGTTTAGGGTTTTGTATTCATGCTCATGAGAGTTATTAGTCTGTAGTTTTCCTTTCTTGTAATGTCTCCCTGGATACTACAAGACTATCAAGTTTCTCTCTCTCTCTTTCTCTCTCTCTCTCTTGCATTTCTGTTTGGGAAGTTTCTTTTGACCTATCTTCAAACTCATTGATTCTTTCCTCATCTACATCCACTCTTATCAAGCCCTTCAAAGGCATTCGTCATTTCTGCTACAGTGTTTTCGATCTCTAGCATTTCCTTTTGATTCTTTTTTAGAATTTTCATTTCTCTGTTTACATTGCTCATCTGTTCTTGCATGTTGGCTATTCTTTCCACTGGAGTGTTTAACATATTAATCGTAGTTGTCTTAAATTCCATGCCTGTGAATTCTAGTACCTATGGCAAATCTGAGTGCAGTTCTGATTTCTGATTTGTCTTTAAAGCCTGTGTTTTTACTGGTCTTGGAATTTTTTGTTGAAGGAGGGACATGTTTCAGGAATAGAAACTGAGAAAAATAGACTTTTAGTGAGAGCAATTATTTTAATCTGGCTAGAAGTTGAGCTGTGTTTGATATTTGCTGTGACTTTAGGTGTCAGAGATTATATATCTCTCTACTGCTCTTGTTTTTTTCTCCTCTGTTGACTCTTGGCTTCCCTAAGGACTCCTTTACAGAGAGTCTGGGTTCTTGTGGGTAAACTTTAGGGTCTCCCTCAGACTACAGCATCCTGGACCTCTTCTGTCTCACGCTAACCCACATTCAGCCTCCAGTGATTCTTCAAAATTACTATTTAAGTGTTCCTACCAGTATATGGCTCCAGCAGCTTCTGTTCCAGGTAGGGATATCTCAGTTATGACTCTCTGGATTTACTTTTCTCCCCAGTTTTTGGGGTGGCAGTTTGTCCTTTGACCTCAGTTCTCTGACAAGTCCAAGAAAAGTCATTGATTTGGGGTTTGTTCAGCTTTTTCTGTTCTAAGGATAGGGGTGACATCTTCCAAGCTATTACATGTCAGAGCTAAAACCAGAATTAGTATTTTTGTCTTCATTCAGTTCAAAATACTTACTAAATTCTCTTTAATTTTTCCCTTGTTCCATAGTTTATGTAGAAGTATGCAGTTTAGTTTCTAAATATGTGGGGCTTTTTTAGATATTTTTTGTAATCGATTTCTGATTAAATTCCAGTGTGATCAGATAATGTACTTTGTACATCTTAAACCCTTTTAAATATATTGAGACTGTTTTTATTGCATAGAATATGATATCGCTTGGTGAGTGGTTCTTGCAAACTTGAAAAGAATGTGAATTCTGCCATCCTTTGGAATGTTTTGTAAATCAGGTCAATTAGGTCAGGTTGGTTGGCAGTATTATTCTTCTACAGCTGTACCAATTTTCTGTCTACTTGTCCTATCAATTAGAGAGAGAGAGAGAAAGAGAGAGTTGACTAATTGTGGAATTATCTGTTTTTCCTTTCAGTTCTATCAGTTTTTGCTTCATGTATTTTGAAGCTCCATTATTAAGTGTGTAATTATTTAGGATTGTTATATCTTCTTGATGAATTGACCTCTTTATCATTATGAAGTGATTTTCTTTATCCCTGGTAATATCTTTGCTCTGAAATTTAGTTTGTATCTTAATATAGCCATTTCAGCATTTCCTTACTAGGGTTAGCAGGGGGTATTTTTTTCCATCATTTTAACCTATTTGTGTCTTTATAATTAAAGTGTATTTCTCATAGGTAACACGTAGTTGAGTCTTGCTGTTTTACCCACTCTGACAATTTCTGGCCTGTATTTGAGATATTTCGACATTTTACATGTAGTGTGATTATTGATGTGGTAGGCAGAAATCTACTGCCTTGCCATTTGTTTTCTATTTATTATTTGTTTTCAAATTATTTTTTTCCTTTTCTCCCTTTTCTACTTCCTTTTGAATTAATTGAATATATTTTATGATTTGATTTTATCTCCCTTTTGGGATTATTAATTATAACTCTTTGTTTTGTTGTTTTAGTGATGGTTTTAGGATTTATAGCATATTTTTTTAATCACACTCTTACTTCAAGTGATATTACACCCCTTCATGTATAGTGCAAGAAACTTACAACAGTATATTTCCATTTACCCCACTTAGCCTTTTTGTTATTATTCTTATAGATTATACTTCTATATATGTTCTAAATTTCCACACTATGTTGTTATTTTGTTTAAGCAGTCTACTATCTTTTAAAAGACTGAAATATTTTTAAGTCCTATATATTTGCACTTATTGTCTTAACTGATTTTGGTTAATACAGCAAAGCACCATAGACTGGGTAGCTTATAAACAATAGAAATTTATGTCTCATAATTCTGGAAGTTGCAAGTCTGGGATCAGGTTACCAACATGGTCAGGTTCTGGTAAAGGCCCTCTTCTGGGTTGCAGGTGGTTGACTTTTCTTGTATCCTCACTTGGCAGAAAAATAGCAAGCTAGTTCTCGGGCCTTTTCTTACAAGGGCATTAATACCATTCATAAGAGTTCCATCCTCATGACTTAATCATCTCCCAAAGGTCCCACCTCCAAATGCCATCATATTGGGGATTAGCTCTCAACTTTAGAATTTGAGAGGGAACACAAACATTTCACAGGCCAAATTTCTGATGTTCTTTACTTATTTTGTAGATTGATATTTGTATCATTTTTGTTCCTTCTGCCTGAAGAATGTCCTTTAACATGTCTCATAGTGCAGCTCTTCTGGTGATGAAATTTTTCAGATTTTGCTGATGCCCCATTATATTTCTGTTAGATACTGCCATGTTAACTAGACACATGTATCATATCTTTTATGATTTTTTTCTTTATTTTTCGTCTTTTTTGCTTTTTATCTCTTAATCTTGATATTTTGCACTGGCCTGTCTTCCAGTTCACTAATTATCTGTTCGGCTGTGTCTAATCTTCTACTAAACTCACAAATTAATTTCTTACTGTCAGATATAGTATTTTTCAGTTCTAGAATTTCAATTCACAGATTACTGTTCTTGATGAAATTCCCCATCTTTATCTCCATTTAAAAAGCCTTTTATTCATAGTTATTTTAACTCAATTATCTGGATCTCCTATGTGTCTGTCTCTATGGTCTTAAAAAAATTTTTTTTTGGTCAATTAGTCCTGTGTTTTAATTCTCCTACTAATTTTTAATGGGTACCTGACATTGTGGATGAGACAGTACAGAGGCTATGGATGATGTCATCTTCCTCCAATAAGGGCTATGTTTTCTTGTAAGGAGTAGATAGGGATGGCAGATCACTGTAATCTATTGATGCTTGGTTTTAGAATTTGGGGTTGGTGTATTTAAGTTTTGAGATTAGTCCTAAACCATAATTTTGTCTTCTAGATGTGGTCTTTATTTCTAGTTTGTGGCTTTTATTCCTAGTTCATGGCCTTTTGGAATCTCAACTGGAAGTCTGGGCTATATCCTAAAGCCTCTCCAATTTGTCAGGAATTGAACACCAGCCGTAGCCTCCCCAGCAACATGGCTGATAAAATCTCTGCTGTTCTATTTGTCTTCCCGGATGCTGTAGTCTGCTGGACTTTTGAACTCTTGTCCTGTCATATTTAGGTTAGGAATCAACCAATAACTTGATGTGAATCAGTAAGAAATTCTGGGAGCTTCTCTGTACTTCCCTATTCTCCAGGATCTTCTCCCTGAACCCCCAGCCAGTGTGTCAGCTAGGAATTCTGACGTCTTTGTCTTTATTCCAGTAAGACAACCACTTTCTGCTTGGCCTCTGTTTTCCTCCACAGAAAATTGGAAAATTTCTTCGTCAGAAAAGCCAAGGTGAATGTGGGGTCTCTCGTGTTCTTCTCTCTTCTCAGGGATCACAGTCATACAAGTCTCGCCTCTGTTAGTTTCTCTTCAATGAGTTCCAAGAGCTGTCTCATAGGTAGTTGTCACTGGGAGATTTGATCCTATTCAGATTAATCCATCTGTCCCAGAACCAGAGATCTGTAATGCTTGTTATGTTTTACCTGGCAATTTGAAATATCCTGTATTGGAAACTGTATCTTTGAAATTCTAGTTTGCCATATTTTCCCCAAAAGACATAAATTTGTAATAAACCATGGTACTTTAAAAAACCCATTTATAAAAATAAATGTAAAATCATCCCTTCTTCTTAAATTTCAAAGCAATGATTAATCTCCACTGCCCAGTACTTGATCTATTAAGTGACTTAGAGTAATACATGTTTTCATTTAATAACTTACATTTTTTAAGAAGAATAAAACCACAATAGTGTCTTGTGGTATAGTGAAACTTAGGAAATTAGAGTCAAACAGGATTGATGGTTTGACCATTTGCACCTTTCTTAGCTATAGTTTTCTCATTTATAAACTTTTGGTTAACTTTCTTGGCAATAGTTTCCACACTTGTAAAATGGAAATAATAACTACTCTCTTTCTGAGTTGTTGTAATGGTACATGCACTCAGATGTCTATAGTAGCATTGTCCATAGGAACAAAAATTTTAAAACAGAGTAAATGTCTTTCAATAGGATTATGGCTGAATACATTATGGTCTAAACACACCATGAACTAGTATGCAACCATTAAAAAGAGTAGCTAAACCACTTGACTTTTTCAGGGTATTAAATGAGAAAAGCAAGAGGAAGACATGTGAATACAATTTTTAAAATCTGTAAATGTGTGTACACATACCAATATATGCCACTGAGGAAAACCATGGAAGGGCATATATTGTGTAATCAGGGTTCCCTGGATAAGGGAAGGTGGGAAGGGGAGGTGAAGGAAGGCTGACATGGAAGAAAGAGAAGACAAGGAGAAAACAAGAAAGAATGGGGAAAAAATATTTATTTCAAAAATGCATGTATGCAATGAAAACTTTCAGACATTTTTATCAAACTCTATTTATATTCGCTTACAGGAGTAAATTAATTTTAAGTCCTGATTTTTCAATCTTAGATTTAAAGTATAAACTTAGAGCAAATGTATATAAGTTCTTTAATAAAATACTTGAGTTATGAAAGGCAGTTAGAGATGAAGGGAGTAGATCCTTAACTTGAAGTCTGATATCTTGTGAGAGCTAATTATCACATTAACTTGCAAAACAAGTCTTGATGCCTGTGCCAACATGTACCATTAGACCTAGTAGACTTACTGGCCTGACACAATCTGGGTTTTAGTTCTCGTATTCTTAATATTCCTTTTAGTTACAACATTCTCCATATAAATTTTGATAACAGAAAGGCTGATAATTCAGGCCGGCTATCTCTTTACAATGTATTTCCTCTTTGTATTTATTCCTTGGTTCCAAATAAATAGTTGGCAAAAGATTTTCAAAGAATGAATGCTTAGTATGTGGACAGAGGTACAAATTTAGCTTAATCCCTAAATTGCACTTCCGTGAAATCATACTAACGTGCTCTTACTTGCCTAAAGCTTTCCAGTTCTTCTCCCACCCTTACAATTTTTTATAAATTTCAAATAGTTGTTTGGCTAAATCATTTTCATGAAAGAATGTATCTGCCACTGAACTTGGGGAATTTCTAAATTACCCGTCAATCAACAGTTTTAGATAACAGACCAGGTGTGAGTAGGGAGTGCTGCTTATGCCCTGGAGCCCAGGCCAGCAGCACTGTCCTGCCAGTCTTACAGGCCAAGAAGACAGCACAGACCTAACAGACCTACTCCATATAAGTCCGTACATTTATTTGTACTACTTATAAACGTTGGTGGGCACCTAAGTCAGTGCTGAGATTTGCTAAATGGCATTTGGCCTTTTGACTCTAAAGATTTTGTGTGACGTGTTAAAAAGGTAGAGATGTGTGGCAGAAGGATATGTGAGCTGTTAAGGAAACTGATTAATCACAATTGCTAACAATTATTGACTCCTTGCTATGCATCAGTTGCTCTTGGTTAAAAGCCTTGTGTATAAAAATGTACTTAATTCTCAAAAGCATCCTAGGAAGTAGGAACCATTATCATTCATATTTTACAGATGGGGAAACTGAGGCCTGGGCAAATTAGATAAATTCCTAAATTTGTCCCTATCTGTTTAATCTGTATGCAGAACATATCATATGAAAAACTGGGCTAGAATCAGACGAAGGAAGAATGAAAATTGGTGGAAGAAATATCAACAATATAAGACACGCGGAAGACACCATCTTACTGGAAGAAAGCAGCAACGACTGGAAACTACTTCTGACAAAAGCGAAAAAAGGAAGTGCTAAAGCAGACTGCATTTGAACATCAAAAAGACAAAAATGGGGACTACAGAGGAACTACACAACTTTAACGTACACAGTGAAGATGCTGAAATTGTTGCTTTGTTTACCTTGGTTCAGTCATCGATTTAAATAGAGACTGCAGCCAAGAAATCAAGAGAAGACTGAGACTCAGAAGGGGAGCAACGAAAGAATTAGGAAAGATCATCAAGTGTAAAGAAATGTCTTTGGAGACCAAGGCCAAGATTACCCACACCCTCATACTCTCAGTTACTATGTATGGGTGTGAAAGCTGGGCGGTGAAGAAGGCTGACAGGAAAAAAGTTGATTCATTTGAAAAGTGGGGTTGGAGGAGAGCTCGATGGATACCCTGGACTGCCAGGAAGACAAACAAGTGGCTCCTAGAGCAAATTAAGCCTGAACTTTTGTTGGAGGCAAAAGCGATAAAATAGAGGCTGTCCTACTTTAAGCACATCGTGAGAAGGCAGGATTCTTTGGAAAAGACAATAATGCTGGGAAAAATAGAAGACAGCAGGAAAAGAGGAAGACAAAATATGGATGGATTGACTCTATAAAGGAAGCCACAGGCACGAGTCTGCAGGAGCTGAGTAGAGGTGTTGAGGACAGATCATGTGGATGTCCTTCATTCCTGGGTTGCCAGGAGTCAGAGATGACTTGACAGCATGTAACAACCATCCCTTAGTAGCTGGCAGAGCTAAGATTTGAACTGAGTTACTTGACATCCACACATCCTCCTGTCAACTACTATCCTATGTCTGCTTAAACCTGGAGCATCACACATTGTGTACTATTTTCTTCTTCTGCTCCAAAATTAGGCCCTCATTTTCTTATGCAGTGACCAGGAAATGGAGAGTCTCAGCTTCTGCAGAACGAGTCAAGAACTCAGGGGTGAGATAGAAATTTGAAGGCCCGTGTGTTGTGGTAGAACTGGTTTTGTAATTGCCTTGCTTCTGTCACTCCCTTACATAAAGAGATCTTTGGGCTGAGGAGAGGAAGCTGCAGTGAAGGGAGAGAAAGGAGAGAGGAAGAAAGACTCTCATGAGCTCTGCAGTTTGCTCTCACTCCCTGGAAGAGCAGGGACAAGAGAGAAATAAGGATGAGCACCTGGGAACTCAGATGTGTTGACAATGAGAGAGGTCAGTGCACTATGTTCCAGACAAAATATGAAAGAAGTCTCTGAGACACTAAGAGTGCCCCTGGGAATGTGGGAACAATTGAAGTGGCAGGGGAGGCAGAACATACAGGCACTGGCATGGATCCTAGAAGGCTTACCCCAACATCTCAGAGATCTTGTGTAGATCTGTTAGTCTAGAAAGTATTCCAATTATATCTTTCCCTGGAACCTAAAGATCTGGCAGCAAGCGGCTGGCTTGCTTATGAGAGATTCCTGTGACAAGAACTAAATAATCTTCTTTTCCCTGCCCTGCTACTGTGACTCCTGGTAAGAGTCATGAGAAGAAGAGAAGAAACGCCTGAGATGGAATTTAGAGTCAGATCGTGATGGATTTAATATCCTGAATTTACCCAAATCGCTACGTGTAAGAGATTTGGAATATGAAAAAGGAAGCAATCCAAATCACTATAGTAACCCTAAGTGGAGAACATCCCTGTCTTGTTTCTCTTCCACCTTTCCTTTCATAAGACTCCTTAAGTATAGCTCCTGTCTTCTTCCAATCCTTTGATACAAATTGTTGGACTCAGATAATTTTAGCTACATTTACACAGAATTAGGAAAGAATTCAGTAAGTTCCCTTCCTGGTACTACCTTCTTGGAGCCTGGGAGATTTTTGAAAAGTGCATGAGTGTGTGGGGTAAAGGGAGGATTATATAATCTATTGCTTCTAGAAATTTCCTCTGACTATTGACCTGTATGAAATATTTTTCAATCTCAGAGCCAGGAAAAACATATTGTTTTAGAAATTGATAAATTTCTTCCTAATAGGCAAGAGCTAAAATCAGGTGAAACATTTGACATTAAAAAGGGGCCTTCAACCAAGAAAAATTGGAGGAACCAATGTTCTAGACACTGCTGGATACTAACGCTCCTGAGGAATGTCTGTAACATACATTAAATTCTGTAAGATGCTGATAGTGTCTTGATTTGAGTAGTTGAGTCAACCAGACAATGCCACAACCTAAAAACCATAGTTCCTAAGGACGTCAGTATACTAGAGAGATCTAATGAACTACTCTGCTCAACGATCCAACCTATTTCATGCCAACTAATTGATCTTTGTCACTGGATACTGTTTAGGGCAGTCTGATTTAGCTGGAAGCTTAGGAGTAAATAAATGTGTAACAGACTGAGTTCTTAAAAGAGAAAGACTTACTTAATATAGACCTCAACTAACAACTATTTTTTAAGCAGGACTTCCACCTTCCAAAGAACTTAGTTTGGAGAGCACTGATGAAATATATAGCATCTTCCCCCTAAGGAACCTATTCTGGTAAATCTGGAAACAATGTGGAGAATTAAATGGTAAGAAATGATGATGAAACCACTGAGACTTGGCGGGGAAAAGATCTAACTGCTAAGAATTTGAAGGCTGATCCTTGAAGGATGCAAGAGACTCTGTTATAGCTACTGTGCAGTGCAGATTTATGAAAATAAAGAGTAGATCAGAAAGATTTATGCAAATGAAAAGCACTAATATCTAGAAAACTATGGTGAAAAAAATGTCCTTATGATAATAACAGATTTCAAGGCTTTTCCACTGTGGACATTGGGCTCAAGAAGGTCAAGCAGATCATAGTTTTTGTTTTATTTCTATTTTGTACCTGAATAAAGTCTTTTTCTAGTCCTCTTAAAAAAAAAAAAAAGGAAAGTCAAGCAGGCATCCATATCATCTATAATGTCATATATCTGATCTATTGGTGCAACATCAACTGGCGCATTTCAAGTGGGTGGGAAATATTACCAATAAAATATCCATAACACCCAGGAATGCACAAAACCGTGAATGCGTATGTCCTGTTGTATGGCTTTCCTCTTGTAACTTCCTTGTTAGAAATTTACCAAGGCTGAGTTGAGTACCTGGTTTTGCCTGAGGCGTACAGTCACTGAAATGTGCAAAGTGAAGAGATAAGCACTAGGCACTCCCACTAACAGCAAGAGGGGGGAGCATCCCGGGGAAATTAGAAATGAGTATAAAAAGAGAAGAATATCAGTGTGGCTGCCATCCTGTCCCGATTTACACCTCCTGATTCAACCTAGTGCCTGGCAGAACAATGGACAATTTTTGAGAAGCTGTCTGGAAGCTCCCATCTTTAAAAAAATGTATGTAGTGTGATTATCAATAGCCTTTCTTTAACTGATATGGGGACAAGGAGAAATAGCCTATTAGCCTAATTGCACAATTACAGTTTAGTACAAGCCCCCAAATTTGACAAAGATCAATGTTCTACGGTATCATAGGTTTTGTTAACAGATGAGAAAAATGCCTTTTTCTGTAAATCTTACGCAGGAATCAGTGATATGTTCTTATTTTGTAACATTTATTTCCTCATAGAATTCATTACAGACTGTGCTCAGCTTGTGTATGAAATTCAGTCAGTAAAAATTCATTAATAGCCCATTACTATTTGATAAACTCTAGCGTAAGGACTACAGCTAAATGCTCACCAACCCCAGCCTGCTTGACACTTTTCTCTTCTCCATCTTTTCAACTTCATCTGAAGTGATGCATTATAAACAGACATATTTATCTTCCAGCTAATCCCAAATGGATGGCATAAAGACCTTGACACCAATTTTAAGCTTTTCTTTCTTTCCTCATCTAATCATTTATTGCAGAAGAAAAATAGCCCTACAAAAATGGATTTTTTACTGAATGCTCAATAAATCCTGGATGCATTTCTCTTATTCTCTGCCACACTGAAAACATGCCTCCATCAAGATTAATATTAAACTCAGCCCAAGGCTGAGCACCAGATCGGAGCAATGAAAAATTCCTCACCGTTTCCCCACAGATATTTTACTTTTTCTGCCAAGTTGTGAATTTCAAGCATGCCCTCGAAATAGACACAGTGGGAAAGCACTACTATCACTGGCTATAAGTCAGCTTATTTGAACTCTGATTGACACATTGCTACAACTGGACTTTTTGATGTGTTGTTTGATCCTTCATCCAACTAATTTTTTTTACTTCCTGCAAAATTTAGATCGCTCCCAGTTGAAGTCCTGTCTAGTGTCTTGAGAGGAGAACAAAGAATAATATGAATTGTTTTAGCTCAGTTGTCCCCCAATTTTTTATTTTATCAGTAAAATATTTTTTTAATAGAGGATTAAAATAAGATACATATTAAAATTGTATCAAGTGCAGACATATACTTACATAAAAACCCTTTACCATCGACTACTTCTTTAATGTCAGGATAAAAATCTCAGCAGAAAAGACAGTTTTAAAAAATTAAAATATGACTAGTTAGCTTTATGTAAACATTTTCTTCCTGTCATTTTCTTGCAGATTCATTCTGGATATACAACAGTCCAAAGCTCCACTCTTGGGGACAATGGCATCAGGCAAAGAAATAGGGCCCTCTGTCCACATAGGTCTCTAAGGCAGGGACCAGCAGCACTGGACTCTGACCCCAGCACTTTGTTTATGAAATAAATGACAATTCTATGAACTTGCCTTTTGGGCAAGAGGAATCATTGTCTCTTCAGAAACTCACCAGTTCATTTACAATGAAAGATCATGATAGAGATCAAAGGAGATTGTGAGCCACCCTAACTGGGTGGACTCAGTGGGTCATTTATCTCAGTTATTATTAGTTATTTAGACCAACTTTGATATAGTTCCCACTTGACCAGCATCTAGAAATTGGAGATGAAGACAGCCTTCAGTTAAATTCTGATCCTTGGCATCTGAGCTGTATAGAATTATTGTGGACGTTTTAATTTACATGTGTTTTAATAAGTTACCCATGAACCTAAAACACTGAATCACAGAGAAGCCCATTACAGAAAGCAATCTGTCTTATTCCAGGTACAAAAATCCCATCCACATATTTGCGTTCACGCTTTGCTTTTGAAAAAATTATTTTCCCGTATTTTAACATTTATTCTTGCAATCCTCACCATGACCTTGATTTAGAAGACCACGGTTAGGTGATGAAAATGTCTTGGATGCTCCCTGTATGACTCTGTCCTTGGACTGTTTGGCCAAGCAAAAGCCCACCTCAAGAAAGTCATTGTAACAAGGTAAGCACATTTTATTCAAATTGAATGAATTCTGTGAAGACCTGCTGAATATGAAGCACTGTGGGGTCACCTTCCTTGTTTTTCATTCTATCTGCTCTGTTGGGAGACAACAATCTCCCTCATTCTTTGTCCTTTTATTTGAGAAATTGTCTCAAATTCTCCCTCACTCAAGAGCTCTGAGGTTTGGATTTGGGTGACTATAACTTTTTTTCCAGTCACTGGATTTCCCTGAGGGTCTCTGGGTAAGTCCTGAAGCCACATGTGGTCTCCTGAGCAGTGGGGTTATAGCCCTGGGGGACTTTCCCTAACTGAGTGAGTCTAGAAAGACTACAACCTGCAGGTGTGTTTCTGTGCATCTAGGAAGTAGGAATTTAATCACTGAGGTTTTGCTTGTAGATTCTTTACATGATTAGAATGTGTGGCCCACATTAGACCTTGGAAACAATGAGCAGATATTGCACATGTTAATTTATGTTGGGGATAGAGAGGGAAAGTTCCAGTGACTTCGGACACCTGAGAAACCACAAAGATGCACTAAGCTGGGGAGATATCATGTAAGACAATAAAGGATGGGGGGTCCAGGTGTATGCCCATTCCATTTCTAAATGGAATATTTTGAGTATTCTGACCCATAGTTTTTTGATCCTGGTTAATTGCAGTCTCCCCTCACACACATACACACTTACACACCATGCACACACACAATTTGTAATTTTTTTCCATTGCCTTTAACATCTTCTAATACACTATATAGTTTTGTTGTTTGTTTCTTGAGTCTCTCACATCCCTCACCCTCAGAATTAACCTACACAAGGGAGGGGATTTTTGCTTGTTTCATTCACTTCTGAATTCCCAATACCTTCATAAGTGCCTACCACGTGGCACACATTCAAATTTTTATGAATGGATATCCCTTAATTCTCTCACCCATTACTATATAGACAATCAGTATTTAAAATGAAATTGTGCATTTGTATTTTCAGCTATCAGGGTATTTAGCTTCTCATAGGAAAATGTTCAGGTGAGAAATAAAGACAAATAAGGTGCATATTTGGAGAAGAGTTCCCACCTAGCACTGGGGTGCTACAAACGTCAGTAACTATGTTCTCCCCACTGAGATCTGTGCTCATCCCTACACAACAGGCAACCCATATAAACGATCAGAGTTGGCAACAAAAAGAGACATTTTTGCCATTACTAAGCTAAGGCATATTCAGTATTGCATATAAGCTGGTGTACAGTGTATTTTAATTAAGATATTTGATATTCTAGACATAGCCTGAGACTATAGTATTGGCCAATTACCTAAAATACTTGAGACCCCAAAGTGCCCAGTTGACAAAAGACTGTGAAAACAGATGCAAAACAGACTTGCAGAAATAATAAAGTATTTCTCACAAACAGACTCAGTAAACTGCCTCGATAAAGGAGTGTGGCTCACCTGTTCTGCTCCCTTGGGCACCAGTATCTAGATTATAATGATGAGTCAGCTCTACCTGGCTGAGCTTCACCAATAGCAGGTATCAAATTGTGGGCATTTGGATTCACCTGGACCATAAATTTGTGTTAATTTGGCCAACAAAGTGTTGGCCTCATAACACTCACGTTAACATTTAAAAATCTGCAGAATTTGGAGTAACATCAGCATCATGGTGGAGTGAACTTCCCCAGTAATCTCTCCCTTTCAACATACAACAAAAAAGACATTCATACACCAACAGAGGACATCCAAACACAACACAAAAAATGTCAGAGAGATGCATGAAGCCACACGACAGAGGGTAGAGAGGCTGGAGCCCCCCTCAGAGGAGGTGCAATGGGGTAAAAGAAAACTTTACTCCCTCCAGTAAAGACTGAGATCTTGGACTGCAGGAGGCCTCAGAGAGGAAAGGAACAGGGGAGGGGACGTTCGTTCACAGGAACATCAAGAATCCCCAGTGGGCCCTTATGGCCTAGAGGGAAGCCCTCTACCAGGGCAAAAACTTTCAGAGGGGGTGACCTTATCAAGATAACACCCCAGGAGAGCAGATAGTGAGAATAGAGTGAGGAAAACCCAAGAGCACACAGTGCCCCTCTTCCCACCCGCCCAGCCTGGCTCCACTGCCTGGGATCTCACAGAAGGCAGAGGGCTCAGAATACAAAGCTCTTGAC
The DNA here is from genome assembly GCF_021613505.1 of Equus quagga. Taxonomy (NCBI): domain Eukaryota; kingdom Metazoa; phylum Chordata; class Mammalia; order Perissodactyla; family Equidae; genus Equus; species Equus quagga. The sequence goes on along the minus strand of NC_060268.1, from coordinate 85,801,875 downwards.
CCCAAACCAGTGGTGATAGGCAGTAACTGCGACTAAATAACACAAGGATGTGAAAAAACAGAGCCACTCCCTCTAGCAATATCAAACATTATATTACATCTCCAGAGCTGCAAGAAAATGACAAGTACCCAGAAATCAGTCCTGAGGACACAGAAATATGTAATATAAATTATAAAGAATTCAAAATAGCTATCATCAATAAGCTCAGTGAGTTAAAAGAGAATGTAGAGAAACAATTCAATGAGTTCAAGAGCTACTTCACAAAAGAGATTGAAACTATAAAGAAGAATCAATCAGAAATATTAGAGGTGAAAGGCACAATGGAAGAAATAAAACAAAATATGTATTCCCTGAATGCTCAAGCAGACATCATAGAGGAGCATATCAGCATAATCGAAGACAGACATGTTGAAATGCTCCAGGTAGAGGAGGAGAGAGAACTAAGACCAAAAGGAAATGAAGTCACTGAGAAATAGCCAACTCAATTAGGAAATGCAACATAAGAATTACAGGTATTCAAGCAGGAGAAGAGAAGGAGAATGGCGCAGAAAGCGTGTTCAAAGAAATAATAGCAGAGAACTTCCCAAACCTAGGGAAGGAGATGGAAATCCATGTGGAAGAGGCTATCAGATCTAAACATGTCAATGTAAAAAGACCTACTGCAAGGCATATAGCAGTGAAACTGGCAAAAGTGAATGACAAAGAAAGAATACTAAGGGCAGCAAGGCAGAAGAAAATAACCTACAAAGAAACCCCTATCAGGCTTTCAGTGGATTTCTCTGCAAAAACTTTACAGGCTAGGAGAGACCAGAATGCAGATTCAAAGCTTTGAAGGACAAAAACTTTGAGCCAAGAATACTCTATCCAATGAAAATATCCTCCAGATATGATGGAGAAATAAAAACTTTCTCAGACAAACTTAAGCTAAGGGATTTCATAGCCACGAGACCCACCCTACAGGGAATCCTCAAGGAGGCCCTCATACTTGAAAAAATAAAGGGAGAAAGGGGTTACAAATCATGCAGTAAGGAGACAAATAGGTAGACAGAATCAGAGGAAGATAGAAAATACTCAAGTATAGCATTAAAGACAAAGAGAAAGGAAACAGCAAAAACAAAGATAATCTTGTCATTTTAACCACAAACTCATAACACAAGATGGAATAAAATGTGAGAAAAACAACTTAGGAGAGGAAGAGGAAAGAGACTGAATTGGTTTAGTCTAAGGAAATAAGAGGCCACCAGAAAAGGGACTATCTTATCCATGAGACTTTGAAGACAGACCTCACAGTAACCACTAAACCAAAAAGCAGAACAGAGACACAAATAATAAATAAGGAGAAAACAAAGAAACACAGCATAAAAAACTACATAACTCAACTAGTATACTAAAGCATACCTGACAAGAAACAAAGGAAATGCAGGAGAACCAGAAAATGAGTGACAAAATGGCAGCCTTAAGCCCTCATATATCTATGATCATCCTAAATATAAATGGATTGAATTCTCCAATAAAAAGACATGGAGTGGTGAGAAGGATTAAAGAACAAGACTCAACAATATGCTGCCTCCAGGAAACACATCACAGTTCCAATGACAAACACAGGCTCAGAGTGAAGGGATGGAAGATGGTACTCCAAGCTTATGGTAAACAAAAGAAAGCAGGTGTTGCCATACTTATATCAGACAAAGTAGACTTCAAGATAAGACAGGTAAAGAGAGACAAAGAGGGACAGTATATAATGATCAAAGGGACATTCCATCAAGAAGAAATAACACTTGTAAATATCTATGCACCCAACACAGGAGCACCAAAGTACATAAAGTACCTATTAACAAACCTAAAAGAAGACATTAATAATAACACAATAATAGTAGGGGACCTCAATACTCACTCACATCAATGGGTAGATCATCCAGATAGAAAATCAATAAGGAAACAGTGGAATTAAATGAAAAGCTAGACCAGTTGGACTCAATAGACATGTGTAGAACACTCCATCCAAAAACAGCAGAACACACAGTCTTCTCAAGTGTTCATGAAACATTCTCAAGGATAGACCATATGTTGGGGAAAAAGGCAAGCCTCAATAAATTTAAGAAGATTGAGATAATAACAAGTGTCTTTTCTGATCACAATGCTATAAAGCTAGAAATTAATTACAAGAAAAAAGCTTAGAAAGGGACAAAGCTATGGAGACTAAACAACATGCTATTGAACAAGCAATGGATAATTGAAGAAATTAAAGGAGAAATCAAAAAATATCTGGAGACAAATGAAAATGAAAACATACCATACCCACTCATATGGGATGCAGCAAAAGCCATATTAAGAGGGAAAGTCATTGCAATACAGGCTCACCTTAATAAATAAGAAAAATCCCAAATAAGCAATCTCAAACTACACCTAATTGAATTATAAAAGGAAGAATAAACAAACCCCAAAATGAGCAGGAGGAGAGAAATAACAAAAACTAGAACAGATAAATGCTATTGAAACAAAAAAGGCAGTAGAAAGGATCAATGAAACAAAGAGCTGCTTCTTTGAAAAGAAAAATAAAATTAACAAACCCCTAGCCAGACTTACAAAGAAAAAAAGAGAGGAAGCTCAGGTAAAATTAGAAATAGAAGAGGAGAAATAACAGATTCCACAGAAATACAACAGATTATAAGAGAATACTATGAAAAACTATACGCCAACAAAATGGACAATCTAGAGGAAATGGATAAATTCTTAGACTCTTACAACCTCCCAAAGCTGAATCAAGAAGAAATAGAGAATCTGAATACACCAATCACAAGTTAAGAGATTGAAACAGTAATCAAAACATCCCAAAGAACAAAAGCACGGGACCAGATGGCTTCCCTGGAGAATTCTACCAAACATTCAGAGAGGATTTAATACCTATCCTTTTCAAGCTATTCCAAAAATTCAGGGAATATGGGATGCTTCCTAACACATTCTTCAAGACCAACATCACTCTGATACCAAAGCCTGACAAGGACAACATCAAAAAGGAAAACTACAGGCCAACATCACTGATGAGCATAGATGCAAAAATCCTCAACAAAATATTGGCAACCTGAATACAGCAATACATCAAAAAGATCATACATCATGATCAAGTGTGATTTATATCAGGGACATAGAGCTGGTTCAACATCCACAAATCAATCATTGTGATACACCACACCAACAAACTGAGGAATAAAAACCACATGATAATCTCAATAGAAGCAGAGAAAGCATTTGACAAGATCCAACAGCCATTTCTGATAAAAACTCTAACAAAATGTATAGAAGGAAATTACCTCAACATAATAAAGGCCATATATGACAAACCCACAGCCAACATCATACTCAATAGGGAAAAATTGAACGCCATCTCTCTGAGAACAGGAACAAGACAGGGATGCCCACTATCACCACTCTTATTCAACATAGTACTGGAGGTTTTGGCCAGAGCAACTAGGCAAGAGAAAGGAATGAGAGGAATCCAAATAGGGAGCGAAGAAGTGAAACTCTCACTGTTTTCAGATGACACTATCTTATATATAGAAAACCCTAAAGAATCCATCAGAAAATTATTAAAAATAATTAACAACTACAGTAAAGGGGCAGGGTACAAAATTAAGCTACAAAAATCAGTTGCATTTCTGTACTCTAACAACAAACTTAAGAAAGAAAACTCAAGAATACAATTCCATTTACAATTGCAACAAAAAGAATAAAATATCTAGGAACAAATTCAACTAAGTAGGTGAAGGATTTATACATTGAAAACTATAAGACATTATTGAAAGAAATAGATGATTACATACAGAGATGGAAAGAGATTCCATGCACATGGACTGGAAGAATAAAGATAGTTAAAATGCCCATTCTACCCAAAGCAATCTACAGATTCAATGCAATTCCAATCAGAATCCCAATGACATTCTTGATGGAAATAGAACAAAGAATGCTAAAATTCTTATGGGGTAACCAAAGACCCTGAATTACTAAAGCAATACTGAGAAAAAAGAACAAAGCTGGACGCATCATAATCCCTGACTTCAAAATGTGCTACAAAGCCATAGTGATCAAAACAGCCTGGTGCTGGTACAAAAACAGACACTACATCAATGGAACAGAACTGAAAGCCCAGAATTAAAACTGCACATATACAGACAACTAATCTTCGACAAAGGTGCCAAGAAAATACAATGGAGAAAAGACACTCTCTTCAATAGACAGTGTTGGGAAAACTGGACAGCCACATGCGAAAGAATGAAAGTATACCATTATCTCACACTTTACACAAAAATAAACTCAAAATGGATCAAAGACTTGATGATAAGTCCTGAAACCATAAAACTCCTGAAAGATAATATAGGTAGTACACTCTTTGACATCGAACTTAAAAAGGATATTTCCGAATACCACGTCTTCTCAGACCAGGGAAACAAAAGAAAAAATAAACAAGTGGGAGTTCATCAGACTAAATACTAAAAAAATACTAAATAAAGGCAAAAGAAGCTAGGATGAAAACAAAGAGAAAACTCACCAAAGGGGGGAAAATATTTGCAAATCATGTATCTGATAAAGGGTTAATCTCCATAATATATAAGAAACTCACACAACAGAACAAACAGCCCAATCAAAAAATGGGCAGAGGATATGAACAGACATTTTTCCAAAGAAGATATACAGATGGCCAATAAACACATGAAAAGATGTTCAACATCACTAATCATCAGAGAAATGCAAATCAAAACTATGCTAAGATACCACTTTACGCCTGTTAAAGTGGCTATAATCACTAAGATTAAAAATAACAAATGTTGGAGAGAGTGTGGAGAAAGTGGAACACTCATACACTGCTGGTGGGAATGCAAACTGGTCCAGCCACTATGGAAAACAGTATGGAGATTCCTCAAAAAACTAATAGACCTACCATAGGACCCAGCTATCCCACTACTGGGTATCTACCCAAACAACTTGAAATCAACAATCTGAAGTAACATATGCACCCCTGTGTTCATTGCAGCACTATTCACAATAGCCAAGACATGGAAACAATCCAAGTGCCCATCGACTGATGATTGGATAAAGAAGATGTGGTATATATTATGCAATGGAATACTGCTCAGCCATAAAAAAGACAAAATCATCCCATTTGCAACAACATGGATGGACCTGGAGGGAATTATGCTAAGCGAAATAAACCAGACTGAGAAAGACAAACACCAGGTGATTTCACTCATATGTGGAATATGAACAAACACATGGACAAAGAAAATAGTTCTGTGGTTACCAGGGGAAGGGGGGTCAGGGGCGGGCAGAGGGGGTGAAGGGCAGCACTTACGTGGTGACAGACAAGAAATAAGGTACAACTGAAATTTCACAATGATGTAAACTATCATGAACTCAAATTTTAAAAATCTACAGAATTCACACTAAAATCTGGGTTACTGACATCTCTTGAAAAATTAGGAGATCTAGCAGCCTTGGGCAGGCATTCCCACAATTTCTTCAGTGATACATGTTGTCAGATTCATCCTGCCAGACCACTAATTGATCCTTTTTTTCTTTGGTCATTTTGCTTCATTCATTGATATCACCTGCCTGATCTATATTTTAGACTATGATGGTGGATCTGTTAGTAATTCCTGCTGGGGTTCCAATAATACACCTATTAAATTATCTATACAAAAAGCAATTTATTAATTACTTATAAAGCTAAGTCATGATGTGCTGAGGACAGAGTGATTGAACAAACTATTAACTTTCAGCGTGAATTATCTAGACACCAAACTCTACACACCAGACAGTAGGATCCAAGGCTAAGGATCTATTGATCTTCTTTATTGAGAGATTGCTGCCACATCCCTACAGGAAGGTGGGTATCTCAGCTCAGAATCTGTGCTGCTCCTTTTACTATTTAGCTCAGATGATTCTCATCCGGGCCCCACACTTTCTACATCCCGTGATACCTGCTTTGAAATGCTCATTTACTTTTATCAGGGCAACTGATATGAAATTGTGACAGACAAATAGGAATCTCTACAAACACAACAAAAGGTTCATAGTTCAGCACAGAGATGACTGCAGCTGCATTTCCATAGATGTCACTCTCTGTGTTGACTTGCAATTAATGTCAGCAGAACTGTCTTCCAGAGTAAAATTTGCAAAGATGTGTGATGCAGGTACTGGTCGCTCCAGAAAAGGGTCTTCTTGCTTGCATTCTGTTGGCCTTGGATCTCATTCTGTGCCACTCCAGCTGCACCAAGTCCACGGACAAAATCAGTTTCCAGTCTCATGGTACGCCTAAAAATACAAAAATCAAAGATTTTATGATAATTTTTATCTCACAAGTAAATTTTTTTCTCCCTTTCCAGCTCCCATAAGATTTCGCTCTTCATCCATATCAGTCATACGCTCATGTGTAGGCTACACTTACTTAACGGAAAGAACGTGCTGCCAAGAATCCAGTTCTTAAGTGTGTCCCACCTGGATGCTAGAACACTGGTATGCCCAGTGTGGTGGCATGACTGACACACGACTCATCTCTCAGAGCACTTCTGAATTCACAAGGCAAGTAGAGGCTTCTGGGCGGAGGTGAGATGGAGTGAGCGATGGGAAAAGTAGAAAGTTTGCGATTTGGTGCT